>NW_021821282.1:0-86779 GCF_901001135.1 Rhinatrema bivittatum
AAAGGTACATCATGGTGCACTTCTCAGTCCCTTGATCCCCTTTCCTGTCCAATCTCCAAATTCTTGGACTATTTATGGCATCTCTCTGAATCAGGTCTTAAAACCTCTTCTATCAGAATGCATGTCAGTGCGGTAGCCGCCTTCCATAAGGGTATTGGAGGTAATCCTATTTCAGTACAACCCCTAGTAACGCGCTTTCTTAAGGGCTTGCTCCATCTAAAGCCACCCTTGCGTCCTCCGGCCCCATCCTGGGACCTTAACCTGGTTCTTGGTCGTCTTATGAAACCTCCTTTCGAACCTCTGCACTCCTGTGACTTTAAATATCTCACTTGGAAAGTGTTATTCCTTTTGGCTATTACTTCAGCTCGCAGGGTTAGTGAATTACAGGCCCTAGTTACCTATCCGCCTTACACTAAGCTCCTGCAGGACCGGGCGGTACTCCGCACTCACCCTAAATTTTTACCTAAGGTAGTTTCTGAGTTTCATATCAATCAATCCATCATACTACCTATCTTTTTTCCCAGGCCCCACTCCAACTCCGGGGAACAGACCCTGCATACCCTAGACTGTAAACGAGCTCTAGCTTTTTACCTAGACCGTACAGTTTCCCACAGGAAGAGCACTCAATTATTCGTCTCTTTCCATCCTAATAAGTTGGGACAACCTGTGGGTAAGCAGGCTCTTTCTTCCTGGTTGGCGGACTGCATTTCTTTTTGCTATGAGCAAGCTGGCATTCCTTTTCAAGACCGTGTTAAAGCACACTCTGTGAGGGCCATGGCGACGTCAGTGGCCACCTTCGATCGGTGCCGCTTCCTGACATCTGCAAAGCTGCAACCTGGAGTTCTCTCCATACCTTTGCAGCCCATTATTGTTTGGACAAGGCTGGAAGACAGGACTCCATCTTCGGCCAGTCTGTCTTGCGTAACCTTTTTCCAACCTGATGTACCAACACCCTTCCACCTACCCGGTAGGGTGCGGATGCCCTTTCCCAAATTTCTCCTCAGTTGTTGTGCCTGCTGCACACCCTTGGGTACATTTGGTGCAGGTCGGGACATCCTCAGCTCGGTACTCACCCATTTGTGAGGACAACCATCCTGCTTGTCCTGTGAGAAAGCAAATGTTGCTTACCTGATGTAACAGGTGTTCTCACAGGACAGCAGATGTTAGTCCTCACGAAACCCCCCGCCTCCCCGCGGTGTTGGGTTCGTTTTATTTTTACTTTCTAGGCACTGCCTGTAGCTTTGAAAATCAGACTGAAGGGAGACCCCTGCTGGCTGCAGGGTCAGTGCCTTGCTGGGCATGCCCAGTAGGGGCCAGTCAAAGTTCTGTTTAAACTTTGACAGAAGTTTTCCGTGGTGGGCTCCATCCTCGATGTCACCCATTTGTGAGGACAACCATCTGTGAGGACTAACATCCTGCTGTCCTGTGAGAACACCTGTTACATCAGGTAAGCAACATTTGCTTTCCCTCTAGGCCACTCACTGTTTATACCTTGCATTGAGAGAGGGGTAGGTGTGAAACTTACCAGCATCACACCTCAAATATGCAGTCTATCGTTTCCGTATGAGTTGACATCTGCCTGTAATGCACAACTTCCACCCCCTGCTCCTGAGGCATTTCCACCTGGTACTTGGAGTGGGCCTAATAGTCCAGTTATTCGGGGGTGTGCAAGGTTCCCAGAGTTCAGCTGCCAGAGAGGCTTTCCACTTTTGGGAGGGGGGTTGTGGGTGTTAAGAAGCTGTCCACTGAATGTGGGGATGCAGGGATGGCAGGAACATAGAGTGGCAAGGACCCCCTAATGCCATCAATGTAGGGTTTATTCTGATTAACGGTTTGGGTTAGGGGTTACTGCCAGCATGTAGCAGATACCCAGTGCAGGGGTGTGGGGTTGGTTTGCTTGGCAGGCACCTGAGGCCTAGTGGCATTCCTATCTTAGATTCCCTCTTTCCAGTCGCTGGTCTCCTTAGCTTCCTCTTTGTAGATCATATCATGGACAGTTGACATAGAGACTGCCACCCCAGGCCGCATCATTTGACACTAACTGTTTATGTTGGCAGGGTAAGGCTACCTTCATTCTGCCATATGTAGGTCATTAGGTTTACTGTGTTCGCCCATATCTGCTGTAAAATCTAGGCGACAGGATTAGCTAACACTTTTGGTGCTTCACTTGTCCATTACCAACCTTTTCCTTCGCCACCACTGTATACTTGCTGACTGTTGGAATAGGGTATCAGCTGCTGTTTGACAACTAGGGAGAGGAGGGAGGGAGTAGTGTTGTGTAGAGAATACCCACTGGGCCAAGAGCAGAGAGCTTAGAGGGCTGCTGCTGCTGCTTGGGACCAGGCAGACTTCCACAGACTGACTGCCATCCCTGTAGTGGGCTGCCTTTGGGATCTGGATACTATTTGTAATGTCATTCTCTATTCGACACTTCTCACTCATCCTCCTTAGTTGTCACACAGCAGCTGACATCCTGTTCCTGCAGCCTGCAAGTAGTCTGCTGCTTTCGAGGCCTTGGCCGCATGGTTGCTGAACAACATGGCATAATGCTCCAGGACCCCTGCAATCACTTTCTCATTGTCCTGCACACTGAATTTGATAGCCCTGAGATGAGGGTGTCCTGCTGCCTGGCTGCCAGAAGGGGGTGCCACTTCTGCTTCCAGAATGATGTCCTCCCTTTCTTCACTCTCCCTCCCACTCACCTCTCCCTTCTCTTCCTCCCCGGCTCCTGCCCTGCAAACTCCCTTCCCCTCTGCTCTCTCTCTCTAGCCCTAGACTGCCGTCCTCCTCCCTCCATCCTCACCTGCCTATCCCCTTCCCGCCTCCTATCCCTTCCCTCCTGCCTATCTCTACTCCTGTCCCTGTCCCTACTCCTACTCCTCTTTCTCCTAGCATTCCTGCCCTTGTCCTCCCTGCTCTCTCCCAACGCCACTCAAGCTCCATCCTCCTCACCACAACCACCAGTCTTCCTCACTCATTTGCTCCTTCTCACTCCTCTACTCCTCCACCATCACTACTTCTCCTCACTCCTCCACTCCACCACCACCACTCCTCTACAAAAAGAATGACAGACAAACGTGACAAACTAACAAAAACTTTCACACACAGAAAAAGACAAAAGACAAACAGGGAACAGATGAGAAACACAAAACAAAGGACACAGCACTCAGAAATCACTAGCTAAACTCCTAGTCCAATCACTATCCAACAATTCACCTCCTCTCCTCTCTCTCCCTCACCTGACAAACCCTCAAAGAGGCAGATGCAGGAATCCAGGATATATAAACTACAAAAATAACGCGCCATGCACTATTCAACACTAGCCGCGTAAAATGGCGTGGCATATGCTGACGCAACTCATAATGCGATAATGTAATGTGCCTTGTGTTACTTGCCTATGCAGTGTGGAAGACAGGAAATTATCCTAACCATGCTCGTTTTTTAATCGCAGGCACTATTTCCGCTATATTTATAGCATTCTGATAAATCTAGGACTAAGTTTCTACCTGAGGCATACAGCTCCTTTGGATTTCTGCACCCAAAATGCATGATTCTGCTAGACTTGGTATTAAATCTCAGCTGCTAAACCTTTGACTATCTCTTGAGTTTTTTTTAGATTGCTTTTCTTTTACTCTACTCTTCAAGTGTGTTTGTCACAGATCATAATATCATCTGCAAAAATGCAAAGTTTCCCTTCTAGCTCTTCCGTAGTAATGCTCACAAAGATAATGAACAGAACTGGCTCCAATCCTTGAGGCACTCCACTTGTCCCTCTTCTGTTCTCAGAGTAGGTTCCATTTACCATTACTTGCTATTGCCTATCCATCAACCAATTTGTAAATCATTCCACTACCTTGGGACCCACTCCCAGGCTTTTCAGTTTGTTCATGAATCTCCTATGCAGAACTGTATCAATAGCGTTGCTGAAATCCAGACAAATCATGTCAAGTGCTTGTCTGTGATCTAATTCTCTACTCAGCCAATCAAAAACATCAATCAAATTAATTTGACAGGTCCTTCTTTCCATAAAACCATGTTGTCTTGGATCCAGCAACTCACCATATTATAGAGGGTCTCCATTAATTTTCCCATCACTGATGTAAGTTTATACCTGGCCTATAGCTACCAGCCCCCTCCCTGCTACCACTTTTGTGAAGTGGGACCTCAAGTGCCCTTCTCCAATCTTGCAGCACCATTCACATCTCCAAAGATCTATTAAACAGGTCCTTCAGTAGACTGCCAGGACATCTCTGAACTCCCTTAGTATTCTGGGATGCAACTCATCTGGTCCCATGGCCTTGTCCACTTTCATTTTTGCTAGTTCTACCCAAATACTCTCCTCTGTAAATGAGGTGATATCTACCCCACCCCCATCTGTACTTTTGCCAAGCAGCAATAGTCTTTCTCCAAGGTCCTCTTTAGTGAACACTGAGTTGAAGTATTTGTTTTATTATTTTTGCAATTTCGTCATCTTTTTCCATATCTCCTTTCAGTCTTATAATACAACCTCTGGCCTTTCTCCTTTCTCTGATATATCTGAAAGAAGTTTTGTGACATCACTTTACCTTATTGGTGATCATCTCTTCTAGTTGAGATTTTGCTATCCTGATTTCTTTCCTCAACTCCAGATATTCTTCCCTGTTTTCCTCTTTTTGAGTTTCTTTGTATTTTTTGAAGGCTGATCTTTAGCCTTTATTTTTCAGCATCTTCCTGGAGACCCACATCAGTTTCCTGTTCCTTTTATTTATTTTTCTTAGATAAAGATTTGTTGCTGTTATAACTCTTTTCAGTTTAGTCCACTGTTGATCCACTTCACCCATCTTCTCCCAAACTTTCTAGTTCCTTTTCAAGGTACAGTCCCTTTTTACCAAAGTCCATATTTTTAAAATCCAAGACCTTGATCTTCATGTGACTTACCTCTGTCTTGGCCATTATATCAAACCATACCATTTGATGATTGCTGGTGCTCAGATGGGCACATACCCAGACATGAGAGATGCTATCTCCATTTGTGAGTAGCAGGATCAGCATCGCTTATTTCCACATGGGTTCCATCTCCATTTGTCCAAACAGAACCCCTTGAAAAGTATCCACAATTTCTCTGCTTCTTGCAGATTCTGCAGAAGGGATATTCCAATCCATATCCAGTAGATTAAAATCGCCGACAAGCAACATCTTACCTTTCCTTCTCACTTTTTGGATGTCTTCAGCCAGACCTCTGTCCACTTCCTCTGAGTCTACCTGTGTAGATCGATATGCCATCATCTCTTTTCAATTCAGCTCACAGTGCTTCCTCCCTTTCTCCAGATATCCTGTATTTCAAATGCTTGAATATGTTCTTGATATAAAGAGCTGCTCTTCCCCCTTTTCTGTCATCTTTGTTCTTCTTCAGTAGGATATAGCCTGGTATGGCTGTATCCCAATCATGAGACAAACTGAGCCATGCTTCTGTAATAGCAACAACAGGCATACTTTTCTATTTAAATGTAATTAATTCATTTATAACTATTCAGTTTTGTGGTCTGTTGTGGACGAAGAATTTGCATCTGTTGCGTTTTATGTTATTTTATGTGTTAAGATGTACATCGCCTAGTGCTATGTGTGTAGGTGATTTATACATTCTAAGAATAATAATAATATCCAAGTCTGTCTCAATTGAAGTATTGAATTATAAGGCATGTTGGCATCCTTTTTGGACAAACTATGCTATAATTGTAAAACCAAATTATTGATTTGTCTTAGACGACAAATGCTAGTTGTAGTTAAAAATAGACATTTAAATAGACATTTAAATACTTTCAAGATATCTATGTGCAAGACAGGGGGCCTCTTTCAAGAGAAAGGAGGCTCTGGCATGAGGGTGAAAAGGGGTAGACTCAGAAGTAATAATCTAAGGAAACATTTCTTAGCTTTAACTTTTTATTAACTATCATATAAAGACAAACAAGTATATCTTGCTCCAAAAAAAATCATGCCACAAATAAATGTATCCTAATAAGAAAAATCAATACATATAAGCAGTATTACATTAGACCACTAAGTAGTCGGGGGAGGGGTAGAAAAAGGAGGAAAGGAGATTCTCAAGGCATATATGAAAAATAACGGAAAAAGGCAATTGGCATGCAAAACCAACGGTATTAATATTCCATCAAGAATTATATAACATTGTCAAGATTGAATTACTTCTGTTACGGGTGTTTACTTCATAGAATCTATAAATGGCTGCAATTGTTCAGGGGGAAAAAAACATGATACTTAGCTTCAGCATATCTAATATTGCATTTGCAGGGAAAATGAAGGAAAAAGTCTGCTCCAAGAGCTCTTGTTTATTGGCACATACCTAAAAATAATTTCCTTTTCTGCTGAATAGCTTTGGAAATGTCTGGGTAAATCCATATCTTTTGTTCCAGAAACATTGCTTGAGCTTTATGAAAAAAACAAACACATAATAGTATTCTCATCTTGTTCAAACACAAATGATACCAATAAAATAGCTCAATTTAATACTTGTTTTGGTGAACTTTCCAACCGAGCAGTCACATCCGAGATATCAGATAGAATCAAAGACAAAATATTCTCTTCCCTGTGATCATCCTCACTCCTCCCAGGAAGGAAATAAGTTCTGATCAATGGTGAGAAAAGCCTCTGGGGTAATATTCAAATCCTCATGTAAATGCTTGAAGAACCATCTCTCACAGACATGCTGGGAGCTTTGAGGAAACTTAGAAATCGAAAATGAAGGTGTCTTATCTGATTCTCAACTTGTTCTAATTTATTGTGCAGCAACATTTTATCCTGTATCAAAAGCAGCATCCACAGACTTTAAATCTTGAATTACCATATCCAAGTTCGCAAGTTCCCCCCTTATATTCCACAGTTTTAAAGCTCTTGTTCATGAGCTACATCAGTCATAGTCTTAGGGCCTGATTTTAAAAAGCATTTACCTCGTGTAAAATTGGGTTTTAGTGGAGTAAATGCACTTTACTGGAGTAAGTGGGCTTTTGAAAATTACTACAGTATATGCCTTGAATCGTCCATAGGAGTTACTCGCTTGAGTGCAGTTTACTCAAGTAAAATAGCTTTTGAAAATTGCTACGATAGTATGTTATATTTACGCTCACAACTCCTTTGAAAATTACCTCCTATGCCAATAGTCACGTATCTGAAGCACACGCTGACAAAGATTTATCCAGCTTAACAAGGGCCTGCTGGTTTAAACCAAGGGAGATAAAGGATCACGCACCAACTCAAGGCCTATCTCCAACGTCCCACTTGGGAGAGATCATAATCACCCAATGCCGGCATCCTGCACCTCACCCCGACAAGTCTTCAGCTGGTAAGAGTACCACTGATATCCCAGGAGAACAACAACTCGACTTTGCCATTATATGATTTGGAGAAAGCACTCTTTGGATGAGCCTCTTTCACTGGCTACAAGGTGACATCTTCACCGGACAGCATTAAAAGCCGGCACACCGTCCAGAGGGAAAGTAACACTCCAGCTCCTTTCCGTGGCTCCTCCAAATAACTTCAGACAGGGAGCCCCACAACCTGGTTACAACCCTGCTTGTCCGACAGACAAAGCCTTCTAATTGTTGCTGGCCCAGAGGTAAAGGCAAGTGTTCAGAGGGGAAAATCCTCACCCTTCCCTTTTTATGGAGGGCAAAATTAAAGGTAAAAATGAAAGATTCAGGAAAACAAGAAAAAGACTGCAGATTATGTCGCTATCTTGACTCCTCCCCATAGAAAATATTTCTTTACTGAAAGAGTGGTGGATGCATGGAACAGACTCCCAGTGGAGGCAAAAACAGTATCTGAATTCAAGAAAGCATGGGACAAGAACAGGGGGGATCTCTGAGGGAGAAAATAGAGATGGTGGAGTTCAACAGTTGGTGTGAATGGGCAGCCAAAATGGCCATATGGTTATCTTATTATGTTATGTTTCTATGTTAATAAAGGAAAGAAAAAAGCATTAATAAGAAACAGTTAGTCCTGTGATAATTTTAGCGTAGGACATTAATACACTACTGCCTTACTTGGTTATACAGCACAATAGAACAGGGCTTCCCAAACTGTCCTGGGGATCCCCATGATCAGTCAGATTTTCAGGATATTGAATATGCACAAGCTAAGGGTTGGATTTTAAGAGCCCTGCTCGCGTAAATCCGCTCGGATTATGCGAGCAGGGCCTTGCGCGCCGGTGCGCCTATTTTACATAGGCCTGCCGGCGCGCGCAGAGCCCCGGGACTCGCATAAGTCCCGGGGTTTTTCGAGGGGGGCGTGTCGGGGGCATGTCGGGGGCGGGGCCGATCGGCGTGGCGTTTCGGGGGCGGGACGCAGTGTTTCGGGGGTGGCCCCGGGGGCGTGATTTCGGCCCGGGGCGGTCCGGGGGCGTGGCCGCGCCCTCCGGAAACCAGCCCACGGGTCGCGTCTCGGCGCGCTAGCGGCCCGCTGGCGCGCGGGGATTTACTTCTCCCTCCAGGGAGGCGTAAATCCCCCGACAAAGTTAGGGGGGGGGTTTAGACAGGGCCGGGGGGGTGGGTTAGGTAGAGGAAGGGAGGGGAAGTGAGGGGAGGGCGAAAGCGAATTCCCTCCGAGGCCCGCTCCGATTTCGGAGCGGCCTCGGAGGGAACGGAGGTAGGCTGTGCGGCTCGGCGCGCGCCAGCTACACGAAATCGGCAGCCTTGCGCGCGCCGATCCAGGATTTTAGCAGATACGCGCGGCTACGCACGTATCTGCTAAATTTGCATGCATTGAAGAACCAATGGGGTAGATTTTAAAAAAGGGCGCCTTCGCGTACTTTTGTAGGCGCATCAGACGCAAACAAAAGTACGCTGGATTTTAGTAGATACGCGCATAGCCGCTAAAATCCTGGATCGGCGCGCGCAAGGCTGCCAATTTCGTGTAGCCGGCCGCGCCGAGCCGCGCAGCCTACCTCCATTCCCTCCGAGGCCGCTCCGAAATCGGAGCAGGCCTCGGAGGGAATGGAGGTAGGCCGCTAGCGCGCCGAGACGCGACCCGGGGCGGTTCCGGAGGGCGCGGCCACGCCCCTGGGCCCGCCCCCGAAACGCCACGTCCCGCCCCGAAAACGCCACGCCGATCGCCACGCCCCCTACACGCCCCCTTGAAAAACCCTGGACTTACGCGAGTCCCGGGGCTCTGCGCGCGCCGGCAGGCCTATGTAAAATAGGGCGCACCGGCTCGCAAGGCCCTGCTCGCGTAAATCCGGCCCGGATTTACGCGAGCAGGGCTCTTAAAATCCGCCCCAATGTTTGCAAATTTTTCTCATGCATATTCATTGTGTATATTCTGAAAACGCAACTGGCTGTAGGGTCCCCCAGGACAGGTTTGAGATACCCTGGAATACAGGTTAATTGTGCTGTCATCTATTTGCTAAATCTAAAACTAGTCAAAGTGAATCATAAACTTAGAATATGTTAAAAAGAAGTAGTCTAATGTAGGACTCCAGAATGACAGGGGTTGTCCCTTATGGTCTTTTGAGACCTTGCCCAACACATTTTGAAGTTCAGCATTCAAATTAATTGCTCTTCTGGATGCAGACGAAGGACTTCACCAAGTTGCAGAGCTGATTTCTTTGACAAGTTTTTTCCCAAGAAGTCCTTCCATTTTGCAATTTTCTGCTAGTTGCTCAGCTAATGAATGGTTTACAGTATTTGAAGAATTTATCTAAGGTTTTACACAGTACTATTATATCTCACTTTTGTATATTTTAGTGTAGGGATATGACATTTCTGTTAGACAGGTTTGCTATAGTATTAGAAAAGATTCTGCACATATTAACTGTCCATGGGAATTACATTAATGCCTGGGAGCAGACGTTTATAATTGAACAAATTGTAAGTACATTCACTGGAGGCAAATGCACTCATCAGTTAGATGTCTGTTGCAAATGATTACATAAACCTAAATGAATTCAGTTATATCTACACAAAGGACCTTTGATTTTCCAATTAGATCATTTCGGAATGAAAGACAAGATACCACAGATTCTTGCACTGCTTTTATAATTTTTAATGCACCATAATATTCATATACAGAATAGTAAACCATGAATTCTTTACTCCACTGTCCCGCCTCCTCTCCTCTACACTTCCTACCCCACTTCTTATTTTTTCTGCTATGGACTTTCAGCCGTAAGAGAATGTCTTTCATTTTATTTATTTATTTATTTATTTTATATTTTTTTATATACCGCAGTACGTAAAAAATATACATCACCGTGGTTTACATTTAACAATAATTAGCAACAGGCTTTACAGATAACAGGTATAAAAGATAACAGGCAGTACAGACCATAACCATAAATTAAGTGGTCCCTTCCCTCGATTAAAATCCACCAAGCCTTTTTGACTTTGTCTTTTGTTTGTCTGTATGTCTTGTCTAGATTGTAAGCTCCATGGAGTAGGGACTCCTTATGTGTTTTTGTACACAGTGCTACGCACGCTGGGGGTAGATTTATAAATTTGCACGAGCGCGTACTTTTGTTCGCGCACCAGGCGCGAACAAAAGTACCTGGATTTTATAAGATACGCGCGTATCTTATAAAATCCAGGGTCGGCGCATGCAAGGGGGTGCACATTTGTGCAACTTGCCGCGCCGAGTCAGGCGCGCGCTGCCTGTTCCCTCCAAGGCCGCTCCGAAATTGGCGTAAATCTGCGCACGCCACTGGGCTGCTGGCGCGCCATCACCCGACCCGGGGGCTGGTCCGGAGGCCTCGACCATGCCCCTGGGCCAGCGCCACGCCCACGGCCCCGCCCCGACCGCCCCTGACCCCCGGGCACGCCCCCGGACACGCCCCTGCCCCTTTTAACGAAGCCCCGGGACTTACGCGCATCCCGGGGCTGTGCGCGCGTCGGCGACCTATGCAAAATAGGTGCGCCAGCACGCGAATGCCCTGCGCGCGTAAATCCGGCCGGATTTACACGCGCAGGGCTTTTAAAATCCGGCCCTGTACGTCTAATAGTAGTTAGATCTGTTCTGAACCTGATCAGTTTTTTAAAGACTGGTATTTCTGAAATCTATAATGTTTCCAGTATTACAAATATAAAGTATTAGGAAGGCATAAAGTCGGTTTCCCAAGAAGGATTTCAAAATATGTCTTCGTGTGTTTAAAACAAGCTAAGGATTGGTTGATAAGGTAAACATAAGAATTGCTATTCTGAGGGTCCATCAAGCCCAGTATCCTCTTTCCAGCAGTGGCCAATCCAAGTCACAAGTACCTGGCAGGGTCCCAAACAGTATTTATTTTTTATTTATATTCTTCTTTTTTGGCACTTCAGAACATTACATTCAGATACTGTAGGTATTTCCTTGATCCCCAGAGGACTTACAATCTATGTTTTGTACCTGAGACAGTAGAGAGTGAAGTGAATTGCCAGAGCCAATAAGGAGTGGCAATGGATTTTGAACCCTGGTTTATAGATCACTGCTTATAACCATAAAGTCTATCTGGTTAATAATAGTTTATGGACTTCAAAAACTTCTCCAAATCTTATTTAAACCCAGCTATGCTAGCTGCTTTACCACATCCTCCAGTAATTAATTCCAGAGTTTAAATGTGTATTGAGTGAAAAATATTTTTCTCCTGTTTGTTTTAAATGTGCTACTTGTTAACTTTAAGAAGTGCCTCTAGTTTTTACATTATTTGAAAGAGTAGATGGCTGATTCACATTTACCCGTTCTATTCCATTCATGATTTTATAGACCTCTTTCATATTCCCCATCTGCCTTCTCTTCTTCAAGTTGAACAGCCCTAAACCTTTTAGCATTTCCAAATAGGAGAGCCATTTCATTCCCATTATCATTTTGGTCGCTCTTCTCTGTACCATTTCCAGTTCAGCTATATCTTATTTTTTGAGATGCGGTGACCAGAATTGCACATAATATTCTAAATGCGGTTAAACATAGACTGCATAGAAATAATGATGAAATGGGTCCGATTTCATCAAAAAATTTGCCCAAAATATTACTGGCTTCAAGAGAGCGAATAACGGGATTTTGCTCAAATAAACTGTTGTAACAGCAAGATAATAGCTCAATATCTGTTATAAAAAAAAAAAAAAAATCATCATGTCCTAAATTTGGTTGAATTATTAGGAAGGGAAAGACAAATAAAATGGTGGATGTCATAATGCCTCTGTATCGCTCTGTGGTGAGGCAGAATCTTGAATACTGTGTGCAATTCTGGTCACCACATCTCAAAAAACATATAGATGCACTGGAGAAAGTACAGAGAAGGGTGACCAAAATGATAAGGAGTATGAAACGACTCCCTTATGAGGAAAGCCCTAAGAGGTTAGGGCTGTTCAGCTTGGAGAAGAGACAGCTGAGGGGGGATATGATAGAAGTCTACAAAATCATGAAAGACTTGAACAGGATAATGTAAATTGGTTATTTACTCTCTCCGATAATAAAAGTACTAGGGAGCACTCCATGAAGTTAGCAAGTAGCTCATTTAAAACAAATCGAATAAATTCTTTTTCACTCAGTGTATAGTTAAGCTCTGGAATTCATTGCCAGAGGATGTAGTTATGGCAGTTAGTGTAACTGGGTTTAATGAAGGTTTGGATAAGTTCCTAAAGGAGAAGTCCATAAACTGCTATCAATCAGTAAGGAATAGTAGCTATGAGATCTATTTAATGTTTGGGTACATGCCAGGTACTTGGATTTGGATTGGTGACTGTTGGAAACAGGATTCTGGGCTTGATGGACCCTTGGTCTGACCCAGTATGGCATGTCTTATGTTCTAAGATAATTTTTGGAGAGATTTTGCAGGGTGGAAAACTATTCCACTCAGAGGAGTGAAAAGTATGCACTGGCTTTTATATCATGTGTACAGTAGCTGAATTAAAAAGAGCTCTTCCTGAGAGTATGCTTAGGTCAGGAAAGGAAATGGTACACATGCATTTGGATTTTCAAATGTCCACACAGAGTTTTTCCCCCTTTCTGATGCCCACACATAAAAAGGGGCAAAGGATGAAAACTTTCTATACCCACCTACTTTGTAGGCAGTTCTGAAAGGAAAACTGTTTCATGTTTCCCTTTTGAAAACTAGCTACAAGGTCCTTGAGTACAAAATTACCTGTGCACTTCGCAATAGTGGAAACTATTGAATAGAGTTCATTTCAATTTAATTCATTTGGGGCACCTCAATTTGTTTCATTAGTTTAAATAAAAAAAAAAAAAGTTAATTTGTTTCATTATTTTTTTTTCATTTTACATTGAAATGAATGGAGGAAAGCTCCACTGACTTTACTTGAAAAGAAAAATGGGATTGGGATGGGTCCTTTTGCCCAAGGCCCAGGCCTAGGCCTAGACCCAGGTCTGACGCTGGATATGATCAAGGCTGGGCCGCATTGACAAGACCCAGGCATGAGCCTAGATGTTGGCCTAATTCAAGAGCCTGGCCCGAGGCCCTGCCAGCCATACAACAAAATGGCCACTGTCTGCTATGGAGGAAGGCGATGCGGTCACATCACAGCCTCTGGTTGAAGGACATCATTTTTAGTCTCCAGATCAAGAAAGAAGGCCTGCTCCTGGAATTCCAGGAGGCAGGCCCGGACCCCATCCCCTCTGACATCCAGGCCTAGCCTTGGGCCTCAGCATTTGGGACCCAGCCTCATGCCAGGCCCCAACACTGGAGTTATGCCTAAGGCCCAGCCCATGGCTCGGCATTGGGATCAGTCTCAGCCGGGCCCTGGTATTGGACCCCAGGCTAGGCGTTGTGTCTAAGCCTGGGCCTCAGTGACCAGAACCTGGCCTTGGGCCTGGATCCATCATCAGACCTAGGCCCAAGTCTTATCCTTCACAAGGGGACTTGGTCTCTGAGCCAGGCCTATGTCTGGGCTTTGATAACCAGGACCCGGTCTCGGCTGGGCCTAGATCTAGGTCTGGGCATCGGCATTAGAAACTAGGCCGATGTCTGGTCCTGCTGGAGGTCCATTTTTTTCAATGCAGTAAAATGAAAATGCCTAATAATTTTTTTGGATTTTTCTCAGATTCCTATTTTTAGTTTGTATCATTCATAAAAAAAACAAATGTCCTCATTCGTTGTGTTTTCACATTCATTCAAATCGAATGTACATTCCTACTATTGAATGTTTGTCCCCTATTCTGCCTAGGAGAACAAACATGATGAATCGTGTCCCATCACTACAGCAGGAGAAATCTGACCTGAAGATCTAATAAGCATTTATGCAAAATCTTTCATATATAGTTTGGACAAAAATTAATGGATTTCCATAAAAAGTGTGAAAAATCTGAACATGTTCAGATTTTTATATTTTATTGTTGTACATTTGAATGAATGGGGTTTTGAATTGCTAGTGAGTTTGAGCGATTGGTGGATATTTTTGTTGAATGTTTGGAAATTGGGTCTTTCAGAGAATTTGAAGTGGATTTCATTTGATTTTCCAAATCTGTTTTGAATTTTTGCAGTTCTAATTTTTTTTTCCAGAGCTACTGAGAAAATTCAATTGAATTTTTCTATCAGATTTGAGGGAAAAAAAAATCAATTTTTTCCATCAGATTGGAAGCATGCTGATAACGTAGTGACTTAGTAAATGACAGCAGATGTTAGACCAAATGGCCCATCCAGTCTGCCCCGTAGTGATTTATCCACTTTGGTTAGAGATACGTCCCTCACATCCCCTTCCCCATGTACCCTCACCCAACCTCTCAAATCTGCACCACTGCCTTTTAAGGTTGTAACTGCTACTCCATATAGGTTACACTTATCCCAGTACTTTCTTGTCTATCCGATGATGTCATACTGCTTCTGTTTAGAGTTGTATCTGCCACTCCATGCAGTTATCCCTTGCCTTTTAGGAAGCACAATGCAATCACGCAGGCCTTTGCTAACTCCAACATTACTTAACTCCCTTCAATCAACATACTTCGCTAGTAGCATTAATAGCCACCCCTTATAATGTTATTATATATATTTATAATTATCTGATCTTCATTTTCCTTCTTACTCCAAGTTATTGATTCCCTGTCACATGTAACTGCTTTTTCTGCACTATTGTTCAAATTGTAAAGTTGTAAAGTTTATTTTAATTGCACCCCTGTTTCTTGTGAACCAGCATGATGGGACTATCGTCTTGAATGTTGGTATATAAAAAAACTTAAATAAATAAATAAATTAAAATATCACTGCTGTTTTGGGTTGTAACTTCCTTCTGGTTTGTGTCTAACCACAAACCATTTGCACATCTCTGCTAAGAAGACCAAGGGATGAAGCAGTGATGATGAGACATTCACTATAGCCCTAAATTTAAAGTTTTGCACAATTATTCCAAGTCAGGCTTTACGATTTTAAAATGAATTGCCTCCAGTTCATTTAAAACTATCTTAAACTGATTTGAAACCAGCTTGAAACTGGTTTGATTAAGAAGCCTAACTGAGGACCTTATTGAATGGCATACTTGGAGTTGCTCTATAGGTCAGAGTAAAAACAATTGGTAGTCCTACCATTTTTTGCTTTTTCTTCTGTCGATGCCCCCTTACGTTGTACCTTTAGTTATCTGTGCAGAGAACATGAGGCTTAATAGGTTTTAAAGCCTGTCAACGGTGTTACAATTGCAATTTTGCTTTGCTTTTAAAGAGCAGGGAGATGCACTTATATCATCTGTCTTTGAATTATACTAATTATTGTTATAGTTTCCGCCACAGTATGGATGTGGAATAAATGCCTGTCTCACTAAACATGTCCCTGTTCATGTATAATTGCATCCTGCATTTTATTTCCCACTGACCAACAGTCTTGGGAATAAGGTGTATTTTCACCATCTCATTTGAAATACATTGACCAGCATGCACTTTTACAATTTCACAACTCTCCTGAAGGCACACCTATCCAGTCAGATTTTCAAGATTACCATAATTAATATGCATGCGATAGATCTGCATATGCCGTGGTTCAAATTTATGCAAATCTCTCTCATGCATATTTATTACAGATGTCCTGAAAACCTGACTGCCTCCAAGAGAGGGTTGGGAATGCTGCACTAATGTAGTGAGTGCAGAAGTACTTTTATTTAGTAGGAAAGTTTGTGAGGCTACTTACTCTACCAATGGGGAGATCTGACATCCTGGTACTGAATTTGTTATACAGTAAATCATTAAGTCAGTTGAAAAAGCAATCAATCTGAAACCTGCAGCCAAGCTTGTTTGTTTAAAATTGCATTGCATCTGTAGGACTTGAAGATTACGGCTCTTTTTTTGTTCTTAGTGGTTTGGTTACAACAAAATGAACATGATCGCATTATAACGAAAATTGACTATCCAGCATTTTTGGAAAAGACACATCCATTTACAGTTTTTTTTTCAATCAACTTTAATTTTCAGAGGATTGCTAAATGGTTCCCTGCAATAAAGAGCTAATGAAGTATGTAGGTTTTGCCTATGTTGACACTATTTTACATTTAATGACCAGAGTCTTCTGCTGTTTAGGTGTCATAAATAGGAAGTGCAGAAGTGATGTATTAACAGAAAAAAATATTTCCTTTTCTTAGATGTATGCTCTGCACCTGCAGACAAATGGGAAGAAAAACATATTTTATGGTATGCTTAGCAGTTGCACTTCATCCTCATACAGTCTTCAACCAAAAGTGCTGAGTAATCACTTCTGCTGGAAATAATAAGAGCCAGCAGCATGGATGATGAGGGGAACAAAAATTAAGGAAAAGAACTGAATCCATCTTAAGGCAAATTAATGTAATTAGTTTGCCACTAATGTCACACTGAATATTTGTTTGTTGGGTTTTTTTCCCCCTAACATTAGGACAGCCACTGTGTACGGTAGCATAAGATGTTGTAAGTGCTGCTTTCCATTTCAAACTCTCAGTGGGATGTGTATATCCTGCCAAGATCTGTGGAATATAGAGAACTCTGTTTTGTATGTTGTTTGCTCCTTGGCCTTTTTAGTCTATCTTTTTATGAGATGGCAAGTCAAGGCTTTTGATTTAGTGCCAGGGTTTTTCCATTTTGGGTCTAATTTGTCATGGTCTTTTCCTATAGACAAAGATGGGGGGAAAGCCTTAGTGAACTTGGATGACTCTATATCAATGGGGAAGAAAGCTTAGCATGTTGAAAGCTTAGTACGTCTAGCCCCCTATGGTGTTCACGTCCTAGGTTTTGTAGAATTTATTTGATGGACATGGGAGGGAGTCCTTGCAAGCTCTAGCAGAATGGGGCAGCCTATTTGGTGGCCCTTTTACGCCCTCTCTGAAAGATCTGAAGGTTTAAAGCAAACCTCAAAGGGCATTAACTGACTTAAAAATAGAGGAACTTTTTGATAATTCTGAGGTCTTTTCAAGATTCAGGATTTTTTGCATGATTTTTCAAACACGAGCTGTTGGTATAAACTTTTCTAACAGCTTAAAGTGAAATGGGGCAGCTCTACAGGATTACTGCCTTGTGTTCCAGTCAAATTCCTTAGAACTAATAGTGGGCAAGCCTCCTCTGACTCTGTTCACATCTAGAATTGGAACTGCAACCATTTGAGCTGGACGTCCTTGAATAATTAGCCTAAACTTCCACCTAGTTGCAGAATGACTCAGATTTGATTTGATTTTAAATCAAGATGTCCTTGCATTGGTTCGGACTTATGCAAACACTGATTGACAGATTTGTAAATATTTAAAGCTAGACACTTCAGGTATGAGACTATATCTATTATTACTTATATCTGAGCCAGGCCGAAAAGATTGGAAGCTTTCAAAAATCGAGATTTGAGTTGAGACGTGACTGATCCAGATTTTATGACTCTAACTAAAAATAACTTGGATTTATTGAAAATGATTTTGTCTTTTCATAGTGTGACTCTTGATTAGGCAGATTATGATTTGGCTGGTCATTTGATTCTGATATAAACTGAGAGCCAACAGAACATTCTGGTCACTCGTAATGGTGTGCAGTTCAAGGGTTCTTAAAAGCCATGCAAACAGATGCTTTGAATTAAATACTTTCTGGATCTCCCTTTTACTTTGCAACTCCATATACAAAAACTGCACTTTGGATGCAATAAACTCCTGAGAGGTGCACAGTGGAATTATAATTTAACGCAGAATGCCTGACATGAATGTTGCATCCTCATTGACTTCTCTGGCAGTTCTTAAGTCAGCTGCATTCAGAACGCAGGCTGAGGTAATAATGTTGTGGGTTATTAATACATTTTTTGAGTTAGCACTACTTTTCTCTTCTGGTTGGTAATTACTTTTGGCCAGAATATTGCCTGTCTGTCATTCTAAAAACACATTTTAGTTTTCAGCTTCAAATCTGTCAGTGCTCTTTGTCATTGGCCTAAGTTGATGAAAAGCATCATTTTGCAGCTCACTGGATATTGGTCTATTCTCTGACATGATGCCCTGCTTTATGGCCTTGTTTACTAAAGAATATTAATAACACACTTTATTGTGTATTTTTAATACCCGTTCGTGTACCTCTGTGACCATATTTACTAAAACAGGACACCCCTTAATTAATATAACCAACAACACTTTTCCAACTAAATTGGGACTTAATTTATTTATGGTATACAACCAGACCTCATATATTGTATAGGAGAGTCTTCAAAAACTCATGTAATTACTCTCACTAAGGAATTACCACATATTATGTACACTGTGGTTCTTCTGTTCTTTTAATCATCGGTCTTGGTTGTATGATTAAAAGATGATTAAAAGAACAGATGATTAAAAGAACCGATGATTAAAAGAACAGAAGAACCACAGTGTACATAATATGTGGTAATTCCTTAGTGAGAGTAATTACATGAGTTTTTGAAGACTCTCCTATACAATATATGAGGTCTGGTTGTATACCATAAATAAATTAAGTCCCAATTTAGTTGGAAAAGTGTTGGTTATATGTAATGAGATACACTGTCCGGGCAGTTTTTGAGGTATACCCCTTAATTAATATGCATGAGATATATTTGAATGTAGTGTATTCACTGCATGCAAATATATGTCATGCATATTCATTATGAGTATCTTGAAAACCAGACTGGTTTGTGGCCTTCTAGGACTTCAGTTTAATACTCCTGTACTAAAGAGCATTAAGCCTATAGTAAATACCGATTTAAATGGCTACTGTGGCCAATAACGTACATGCATTACCGGTGGCAGTAAAATACATCCATTACTAACCATGGATCTGAAAGGCAGTCATACTCCACTTGCAAGAAAACGAAGGGCTGTGACACTGTGAGCGGTCATGTGCTAGCCAGGCTGGACTCTGCCTGTTCTCTCTCAAACTTCTTTATTAATAACAAGGAAGCAAAACAGAAGCAGCTCTGCTTACCTTCACAGTTCACAAAATAAAGACAGCAATACAATTCACAGTTCAGCAGTATTAGCCTTTCCTAGATTTCCTTCTGTTCCCTCGGGCTTCCTTTGTTCTCCCACTGTCAGAGCAAAACTCCCTTTCTGTCTGGAGCTTAAGGTAAACCAGGCTAAATGCCTGGTATCAGACATTTAAGGAGGGTCTAACATACAGACCTTCACATACCCCCATGCTCAGCTTGACCATGTCAGGTCTAGTATCTGCCACTACCTGGATTAACTCTCTGGAGATAAATCATCCTTCCTATATTTTTTTCCTACTCTAAATTGAGACTGACTATTTGTCTTTGCTACAGAAGGTAGGATCAGTGTAGGGTCCTCTAGGCCAGAGGGTACCTTCCCCTCCCCTGTCTGTATTTACCTCCAGCCCAACTCAAGGGAACTACTTTTGAGTGGGGCCTGCTTAAACTTTCTAGGGTTACCCTTCCCCACCCTTTTTGGAGAATCAACTAAGGCATAGGTGGTGCATATTCATTGTGGATATCCTGAAAACCTGGCCTCTTTGTGGCTCTCGAGGACCGGATTTGGCCATCCCTGAACTAAGGGTTCTTGGAGTATCCCTGGTTCTCTCTGATACATGTCACCACACAAAGTTAAAACAGTAAAGTTCCTGGTAGTCTTTAGACACTGGGACCTGTCAGATTATCTTCTTAGGTGCTGCCTCAATGGTCTGGATGGCTTTTACTCCATACGGTATAGATTCCTAATGTCACAGGGAGATGCTTCCAGAGGAGATGTTTTATGCAGTTTAGGCTGGCCCAGTCAGCCATGAGCTAGCCCCATAGAGTCTCAAACTGGGAATAATCTCATCCTAGAAGAACAGAGTATGGAGTATTGGGAAGTATTATCACTTCTCTATAGGCCTGTATCGCACTCTAGACTAGGTCTTTACGGATGAGAGTCTTTCCATATACTGAAACCACCAGGGTTGGGGTGGGAGGTTCATTTAGCTCAACTGAGATCACGAACTCTGAAAGTCCTCCATGAGGGCCATCCACCAAATTACAGCTTTGCATCTTCAGAAACGTATACACCCACTCTTTATTGTCAAATTGGGGCAGTATTTGTTATTGTTTGTAAGGATTTTGGGTGGACCTCTGGACTCTGTGGCAGATGACCATGCCCACGGGGGAAGGTCCCGTGAGGGGCCATAGGTCAGGCTCAGCTTAGGACACACACACAGTTTAGATCTTTTATTAGACAGTGATGGTGAGCCACCAGAGGTGGCGGTAGTGAGCTGGAATATAGCCTGGCTGGGTTTGTAGTCCCTCAGGTTCTGGAATAGCGATCCCACAATGGCTGTGCTGTAGTGGAAAGAAACTGATATCGTGAGTAGCAGAAGTGAATATAGAGTTCAGGATTAAAACCTCGTTGGTAATGTACTCATGCAGCGGTCTCTCAGTATGGAGCACAGGAGCTGAAGTAAAGGCAGGCCCTCGAGGAGTGAGAACCTGGTTCCAGGGAACAGCTCCGAGAGAGATAGATGGTAACTCATAGGTGGTATAGCCAGTGGTGTCTTCCAGGCAGAAGTGAAGTCCAGGTAGCAAGTCCAGGAACATGGGCCCTCGAGGAGTGAGTACCGGTTCCAGACAGCGACCTGAAAGAGAAAAGAGGAGAGGCCCCCGAGGAGCGGGTACCCCAATGGAGTAGTCCAAGTGGAGCCAGAGTAGCTAGCTTAGGAGAGCGAAATCCCATCTGAAGGAGTTCCAACCTTGCTAACTCGTAAGCTAGCAATCGCGTAGGCTATTTGTATCCTGGATGCATGATGTCATCACAGGGGGACGCCCCTGAGGTTCACGCCACTGAAGGTACTTGAAGCAGGGCTGCGCGGCGCACGCGCCCTTAGGCAGCTGAACCGCATGGCGGGAGGCAGTGCCCAAGCCGGTTCGGGGACGCCGGAGAGGACGGCAGGAGGACACCGCGGGAGCCAAACGTCCGTCAACCACAGGAGGAGTCGCCAAAGAGGCAAGGAGGGCGGAGTGGAGACGTCAGGCAGCGACGGTTGCAACAGTATTTGACAACATGCTCTTTTGTTCCATAATGGGAGCATGTCTGTTGGACTTCTTCACTTTGATTTCAATGGTCCTTACAAAGGGTTCGTCATTCCCTTCCTCATTCAACTGCACTTCCCCAGAGTGTAAGCTTTGCTAGCTTACACTCTGATTCTAGATCCTCAAGCCATGGGCAACTATTGACAACATGGTCTTCTGTCACACAATAGGAGCATGCCAGCAGTGCTTGCTCTGCTTTAATTTTACCACTTCCTACAAAGGGTTCTTCATTTTCTTCTTGTCATGGGGCAACTCTCTGTCTGCCTTGTCCAAGACTGAAGACAAGGCGTGGACAAGGCAGGCAGGCTTGGCTGGCAAGATGACAGACAGGCTTGGCTGGCAGGACAGGGCAAGGCTGGATACTTTGCAGGACCTGGAACCAGACAAGACGAGGAAGAGACAGGACTCTGGAACAAGAAATGACTAGATACTGGAACAGGTCAAAAAAATGATGTGCACTTCCTCTGATTTACATATAAATAATACAATCAACTCAGAGGGACTCGGCACAATGTTATGCCCACATTTTATTATTCACATAATTTTTTAATTATTTTATCTCAAAAATATTACATAGTACCCACTATGTGACCACAACACCTATTGATGTCTAAAACCAACATCACACATTCATTACCCTACACTCATACCACCTAAAAACAAATCACAGCTCTTCAGGTCTATGCAACCTCAGTGAAAATTCCTACATAACATATTATTTCATCTGCAATTACATAATTAATCCCTTCATGCATCATACACATAAGTTCCAATACATGTTTAAACTATTCTCATTACCTGTGTCTCTCTTCAGTTAATATAATTCACAAACAGATGACAATTCATATATGTTAATGGTTAATCAATTAATACGCATTAATAATCAAATACTCCCGACGAGGCTCTCGTTTCGCCCTTCAGGGAATTATAATCCTCTCAAATCAGATATGTTACAATGTTGAAACATTTGCAGATGACTTCTCATGGATAGGTATACTTCCTTATATTAATCGCAGATCAGGCATAAATCTTCATTGATGCATATTCACACTACATGTGGTCTGAAACATAGCGCTGGAATCTATAAGCAACAATAAATGCAGTAACATCCATTACACACTCTGTTATCTAATCTCGAGGGGGTTAATATACATCGCGGGTTATAAGCTTAGGATACGTGAATGAATGGGTAATCTTCGGATAAGCTGTTTGGTTAGAAGTTTTGGGATTGCATCGGTACAAGGTCTTTTCTCAGGGACATGTAGAGGGAATATTGGAAGTGACAATTTTGGGGAAATTAGATCGGTAAGTGGTTTTGTTTTATGTCTTACGCTGTGTTGTGATATAGTTGGCTGTTTCCCGGTAATAGTGGGTATATCAGTTGTTTGCCGAGGACAATAAAGTTGATTTGATTGTGGAAATCCCCGGATTTACGGTGTATAGACGTAGGCAATGAGAGATGGGATTGGTCTGCGCTAGTTTAAATGGACGAGGTGCGGCGGTACAAGATTAGAAGCTTACGTAGGTCCAGTGAGGGCAGACGGGTGAATGTTGGAAGATTTTCCTGAGT
The DNA here is from genome assembly GCF_901001135.1 of Rhinatrema bivittatum. Taxonomy (NCBI): domain Eukaryota; kingdom Metazoa; phylum Chordata; class Amphibia; order Gymnophiona; family Rhinatrematidae; genus Rhinatrema; species Rhinatrema bivittatum. Next base: position 22,989 of record NW_021821282.1, read on the forward strand.
AAGTATTGGAGTTAATATTATTAATTGTAATGTATATTGACATGGCATTAAAGAGGTGAGGTAGTATGTGTGACAGCTGGGGTATGCAGCAATTAAGGGGAGAGTTTGATTAAAGTAGGGGTATATGTAAGTTCGGTAGAGTTGGCTTAGGAAGCTGTAATGTGTGTATTAGGTAAATTTGGTAAGATGTCCGGGTTTTTAAACTATTGGATAGATATTTCAAGGTTAATGTTATATTGTTTATTTGTTGTAGAGATGCAAGCACCCAAGGTTTACTATTTTCTGGCATCATTACAGTTTGAATAAAATCAAGCCATTTTGAGTTTGGAACAGCTCAACGTTTCTATAAATTGGTGTGGATAATAGTTTGAGATGGGTCAACAAGACAACAGTCGGGATACGAGTGTGAGATGGATTGAAGAAAGAGCAGGCTGGGATTGCTTGGTTTAGTGGTGGTGGTTGATAAGGAGTAAATGTTTTACTATAGGTAGATTAGATAACAGAGTGTGTAATGCAGGGGTGGGCAATTCCAGTCCTCGAGGGCCACAAACCAGTCTGGTTTTCAGGATATCCCTAATGAATATGCATGAGAGAGATTTGCATGCACTCTGCCTCAGTTGTATGCAAATCTATGTCATGCATATTCATTAGGATATCCTAAAACCTTGACAGGTTTGTGGCCTTCGAGGACTGGAATTGCCCACCCCTGGTGTAATGGATGTTACTGCATTTATTGTTGCTTATAGAGTCCAGCACTATGTTTCAGACCACACGTAGTGTGAATATGCATCAATGAAGGTTTATTCCTGATCTGTGATTAATATGAGGAAGTATACCTATCCATGAGAAGTCATCTGCAAATGTTTCAACATTGTAACATATCTGATTTGAGAGGATTATAATTCCCTGAAGAAGCCCTTTTGTAAGGGCGAAACGAGAGCCTCGTCGGGAGTATTTGATTAATTATTAATGCATATTAATTGATTAACCATTAACATATGTGAATTGTCAACTGTTTGTGAATTATATTAACTGAAGAGAGACATAGGTAAGGAGTACTTGATTAATCATTAATGTGTATTAATTGATTAACCATTAACACATGTGAATTGTCATCTGTTTGTGAATTATATTAACTGAAGAGAGACATAGGTAAGGAGTACTTGATTAATCATTAATGTGTATTAATTGATTAACCATTAACACATGTGAATTGTCATCTGTTTGTGAATTATATTAACTGAAGAGAGAGACAGTTAATGAGTATAGTTTAAACATGTATTGGAACTTATGTGTATGATGTATGAAGGGATTAATTATGTAATTGCAGATGAAATAATATGTTATGTAGGAATTTTCACTGAGGTTGCATAGACCTGAAGAGCTGTGATTTGTTTTTTAGGTGGTATGAGTGTAGGGTAACAAATGTGTGATGTGGTTTTAGACATTAATAGGTTGTTGTGGTCACATATTGGGAACTATATAACATTTTTTAGATAAAATAATTAAAAATTATGTGAATAATAAATGTGGGCATAACATTATGCCGAGTCCCTCTGAGTTGATTGTATTATCTATAGATACTGGAACAGACAGGACAAGACCAACAAGGCAGACTAGGGCAGGACTCAGGCAATGGAAACTCAGAACAAAGAACACAGGAGCCCAAAGGTAGCAAAGCTTGGAACAAACAGAATAGGCCTGAGGGCCCCAAGGCAGGATACAAGAGAGAATAGGCCAGAGGCCTCAAGATAGGCCTGAGGGCCTTAAGGCAAGGCAAGAGACTAGAAGGCCTGAAGGCCACAAGTCTAGGCAAGGCAAGAACAAGGGTCAGGTCACAGAGCCAGCAGTGACAGTATGAGAAGACAAAGAGCGGCTGGGACTTGGGCATGGCAAGGGCAGTGAGGAGTAACTTGGCAAGATTAGTGATGAGGCATACTGAGGACCTCTGCTGGTGGAGAGGTGTCATGAAGGTAGGCAAAATCCTAACACCTTCATTCGAGGCACTAATTGGTCAACCAGAATGCCTTAGATTTCTGAGGGTTCAACTTCGATCTATGAGTTGACAACCATATGGCTTTCCTATCAAGACATTCATTAAACATAGGATATCATTTGATGGGTCAGAGAAAAGCAATAACTTGGATATTGTGAGCATAAAAATAACTTCTAAAACCAAATACCTGAATCAGAAATTCTAATGCAGCTAAAAACAAAGTAAAAAGCAGTGGATTGAGAATAAATCTCTGGGATACATCACAAATCATGTGCTTTAAATTGTATATTTGATCATTCCATCTAACTTTACAAAATCTATTCACAAGAAAGTACCAGAACCATATAAAACAGCAATTCTCAACCAGTGAGTCACCAAGCAATGGCAGGTGAATCATGCCCTCCCACTGACCCGGCTGCTTTTCTCTTCCCCTCCAGCGAGAGACCAAATGCAGACATCCTTGCACTGCTACTGTTGCCAACTGGACTGTCAGCATGCTCAAGCCCAGATGGGAACTGTACCAGTATTAGTGTTAGCTGGCAACTGCAGTATGGCCTTTTCTTCTTCTCACCCCCTGTGGCCTAGAAGAGGAAGTGATGCTCAGTGGGGCATGCTGGAAGAAGAAAAGGCCATGCTGCATTCAAAAGTAGTGATAGCATCGGCCCAAGGAGCAGTGCAGGCCTGGAGAAAAACAGCTGACGATCCACAGCGTTAGTCCCAGCGGCTGATGTGATTATTTCTTGGGCTGAGGGACTGGAGGGAGGAGGCTGTTGCAGCTCCCAGTTGTGGTGGAGTCAGAGTGAGTGAAATTGCGAATGAGCCAGCATGTTTGTAAGTGAGAGAGACAATGTGTCTGATTGAGAGCTTGTGTTTACGTGAGAGAGATCATGTGTACGTAAGTAAGAGAGAGAGCATGTGTTTGATTGAGAGAGAAACTGATTCAGAAGGTGGCTGGTATGCATGTGTGAAATAGAAAGAGACTGGTCAGGGAGGTGACTGGGGTGCATGTGTGAGAGAGAGAGAGGCTGGTCAGGGAGGTGACTGGTGTGCATGTAAGAGAGAAGATTGGTTGGGAAAGTGACTGGTATACATGTGTGTGAGAGAGAGAGAGACTGGTCAGGGGGAAAAAATGATGTGTATGTGTGTGAGAGAGACGTCAGGGAGGTGACTGGTGTGCATGTGAAGAGAGACTGGTCAGGGAGGTGATGTGCATGTGAAGAGAGAGAGACTGATCTGGGAGGTGACTGTGTGTGAGAAAGAGATTGGTCAGGGAGAAAACTATGCATGTGAAGGGAGACTGGTCAGGGAGGTGACTGTGTGTTTGAGAGAGAGAGAGATTGGTGAGGGCGGTGATTGGTGTGTGTGTGTGTGTGTGTGAGGGAGGTGACTGGTTTGTATATGGGTTGAAAGACTGGTCAAAAAGGTGATGGAGAGAGAAACTGGTCAGGGAGGTGATTGTGTGTGTGTGTGTGTGTGTGTGTGAGATTGAAAGTCTGGTTGGGGAGATGACTGGTGTGTGAGAGACAGAAACTGATCATGGGGTGTGACTGGAATGTGTGTGAGTGTCTTTGTGTGTGTAAAAGAGACTGGTCTTGCGCCCTAAGGAAAAGGACCATGAGGACAGAACTTCAGCAGCCCATGCTGCTTCTGGTGTGTGCTGCCGGCCTGCAAGGGAAAGGAGTAGGAGAGTTGCTGTAGAGGGTAAGTTAAAGTGGCTTTTTAAGTTGATTTTTCTTGATTGACTGCCATTTTAATTATTGGGTTATTATGTGATATCTGCTATTTTGAAATATTTTATTAGTGTTTGAAGAATTTTAAATATTTTTTATGAGTTTGTAAATATTGAATATTATTCTGTTCAGTTGTTTTGAAACATATTCTCTTTATTAGTTTAATTTTACAATTATTTAGTATTTCTTGAAGAATGTATAAACAAAAGAGTGGAGACAAAAACTGAACTGGAAACAACAAGAAACCAAACTCTATATGCAGTTCAACAATGGAAAACCAAAAACATAAGCTTTATGGTCTCTTTATTCAGTATCAGGTGAGGGTCTGTCTGTGTTCTGTGTGTGTGACTCAGGTAAGGGTGTTCTGCAAGCTTGTAGTTTCTATATGGGGATCTATAGCAGCTTGGCTTGTTCTGTTTTCCTAACTGGAGGTGTATTGGTGTTTAGGGCCTAATTTAATATTTGTACTGTTGCCATTTCATAGGTTGGGTTGTTTTTATTTGAGTGTGTTCCATAATACAGGTGTAACTTTGTGTGGATTAGTTTGTGTGCATTATTGCAGATCCTGGGCCTATTTTAGGTGCTATATTTCTATTTCCATTTCTTACGGTTTGCACTGCATGCAGAGTGGCTTTTTTGGATTTCCATTCCAGTATCTGACTCTATATTTGTAATTTGTGAGCTTTCTATATTTGGTGAAGGTCAGTTCTGTGTGTGTGACCGAGGTGAGGTATTTTACGAGCACGAAGTCATTTGTATCAGTCTTATTTGTTGTGTTTTCTCAATAGGACATGCATTGGTGGTGAACTTCTGTCTTTTCATAAGGAGAGCTATTGCACCTGGTAGGAGAGAGAGTTTGTTACTGTTAATGAGATGACACCAGGAATATCTTTTTTGTATGGTGAGTTGTATGGGAAATGTCCTAGTTCAGCTCTGTGCCCATTGTTGGGGGTCAGGGGGTTCCTGTGAATTTTATTTTATTTATTTTATTTGGAGATTTTTATATACCGCGGTACGTATAGAAATACATCACCTCGGTTTACAGATAACAATAACTTAGCAACAGGCTTTACATATAACAGGTTATTCAGTAAGTAAACAATAAGTTAGCAACAGGCTTTACATGTATGTAGGCTTTACATGCTTTACATGAATGTAGAATATATGTTTATTAGCAACAGGCTTTACATGTATGTACATGTTTATTAGCAACAGGCTTTACATGTATGTAGGCTTTACATGCTTTACATGAATGTAGAATATATGTTTATTTTTTGCTGAACGCTCATATGCATGACACACTGAACACATGACAGTCGTGTTCAGTATGTCATGCATGCAAGAACCATCTGTCAGGTGTGTCCCAACAGAAAAAAGGTTGAGAACCACTGATCTAAAAGGTTTCCAAGAGATGCCCAACTCACTTAAATGACCTAGCAACAACTCATGATTGATTAAATCGAATGCAGTGCTCATGTCAATAGATATCATTAAAACATTCTTCCCTTTGTCCAAATTTAGCCTAATTTTGTTTTCACAGCCAGTTGCTGTTAATATTATAGCTAACAAATCAGTGACAGACATAACAATTGAGGTCAATATACAGAGAGCAGGTGAGCATATAAATTATCTGGGTAAAGTTATATGTGTAACTTTATGTGGATAATCAGCAGGATTTACTCAGATAAAGACAGACGCATGGATACATTTCTGACCAGGCTTACACTCGTCATTTTAGTAGGACAGCGTTTGATATTTGTACTAACCGGCTAAAGTTTTGCCTTGCATCTCAAATGCCTCCTCTGTTGCCTCATTTCTTCAAGACAGTTTTTTTGCACACAATGAGTTGTATGCACAAAATGTATGTGCTTGGCCAAGGGGGTAAGTACTCAGATCTTGGATTTTGTCCAGCTCACTCCAAAAGTTAGTCTGACAAGGCCTCTGAATATCAACCTTTTAGTGTCTGTGCAGTTGAAAGAAGTAAATTCTGTTATTCCTCTTATGGTACAATAAAACGAGCTTTATGCAGAATCATTAGTTTTCAGTTTAGAATAAATACAAATTGAATCAATAGCACTGAATAAAACACCCTCAAAGTCTGGCAGGGAGAATGCTTTGGTCAGTAATATTTTTATTTGTCTCTATCATTTGGAAAATATGTTTGGACTCAGCCATTTTAAAGAAAGCTCAGTATCCTGACATGTAATAATTTATCCAAACTGTGTTCAGAGATGGGTAGTTCCCAAGAACATTGTGCGAAACAAGTAGAAAAAAAAAGCCCACAAGAATATTCAAGCTATTTAAAGAAGAACTATTACTAAATTAATGTAGATTAAATGTTTTCTACATTAAACGTCATTAATAAGACTGAGTATTTGTTGCAGGCTTGCCATCTTCCCCTGATCAACCAAAAAGCCTGATCCTTTCCCGGTTGTGCTTCGTTTCTCGTATGGATCTGTAGTTCAGATTTTTTGATAGTAAATCCATGGTAAAATCAAAACTATATGTGTTCAACAGGCCAATGTCAGGACGTGAATCAGCCTGTTCAGTTGACCCGGGGTAAGGTGGAACAGTGGTGTAGCCAGAACTGATTTTTTGGGTGGGCACAAGGTTAACATGGGTGGGCTGTAGGCATGCAGGTCTGAGACCTACTAGTTGTTTTCTTATTGATAAATAATGCCATATACTGCACCCTACAATGGCTTTCTAAGTAGTTTGCAACAGCTGTTATGCATCATGTGTGAAACTTCAAAACATTTTACCTCAATTATTTCAAGCACTTACCAGCATTAAAAATTCCTTATTAATTTATTTTATATTTATTGCAGTTTATAAATGCACAAGTATATCATGTAAAAAGCAAAGAAAATAAACAGATCCAACCGATTATGTAATAAAACAAAAATCAGTGTATTCTTTCATGAATCCTATTTGCAGAAAGCCAGAAATCATCATAACTACAATTAAATAGTATTAATCATCAAAACAGGTACAGAGCAAAGCTAGGACAATTCACATTGCAACCAATATGAAAAAAATAATCAAATTCTGGTGTCACCTCAGCAAAACATATCCCTCCATTGCTAAACATTTTGTGAAGTAACAAACTCCTACAAAAAAAGAGGCATCTAGAACCTTGCCATACCATACAGTCACAGCACTGACTCTCAGGACTCAAATAACAGCAACCTGATGAAGAAGCAGCAATGCAAATACTACACCAGGCCCTAGAACATTAATAAATTACTTACTGGAGTAACAGAACAAGCTGGACTACTACATAGAAACTACACGCAAGCAGAAATACTCCATTGCCTCAGGTACAAACTTAGGGGCGGATTTTCAAAGGGTTACGTGCGTAACCCCGAGAATCCGCTCCTGCATGCGCTGAGCCTATTTTGCATAGGCCCGGCGACACGCACAAGCCCTGGGACGCACGTATGTCCCAGGGCTTGAAAAAAGGGGCGGGGTGGGGGCTGGGCCGGAGCGGCAAATGGCTGCATTGCCTGGGATCGTGAGCTGGCCGTTGGCCGGCACAGCAACCTATACCTGCCTGGAGGCAGGCGCAACTTACAAGACAAAGGTTAGGTGGGGGGGGGTTTAGGTAGGGGAAGGTGGGGGGGGGGGCAGAAGGAAAGTTCCCTCCGAGCGGAGCGGCCTCAGAGGGAACAGGGAAAGCCATCGGGGCTCCCCTAGGGCTCGGCGCGCGCAAGGTGCACAAGTGTGCACCCCCTTGCATGCTCCAACCCCGGATTTTATAACATGCGCGCGGCTGCGCATGCATGTTATAGAATCGGGCATAGATTTGTGCATGTTGGGTTTCACGCACAAATCTACGCCTGCGCGTAAATTTTAAAATCTGGCCCTTAGATTGTAAGCCCTCTGGGCATAGGGGAATATCTACAGTACCTGAATGTAATCCGCTTTGAAGTCCTGAAAAAAGTGCGAAAAGCAGAATATAAAAATGTAAATAAAATACTGCACTTCGGTCACACAGGCAAAACAGAGACCGACCCTTACTTAATATAGGAATAGTGTTGTGCTTGCCTGCCGCGGGATTGCGCAGCCGGCTTCCCTCACCCGTCGGGGCCCAGGAGCGACTCCTACCTCTTCTGCGACGGCAAGAAGCTGCTGCCTCCACGATTCTTCACAGCGGCAAGGAGCGCTGCCAGCTTCAAACACCCGACAGCAGCCTAGGCACGCAGGTGCGTGCCTCACTCTGGGCCTTAAAGGGACCGCAGCGGGAAAAGCTCCTGCGGTTCCCTGCCCACATCATCAAGCAGGGACTATTTTAACCTGGCCCCTGCTCTTCAACATTGCCTCTGCAACAGGTTCTCTGAAGCTGCTGGCTGCGTTCTGATCCTGCTCCTCATCCTGCCTGATTCCTGCCCCTTGTTGTTCCAGTTCCACCCCCTGCTTTCCTGATCCTGCTCTCTCCGCTCACCCCATCCGGCTCCTCGCCCTCTGGACTGATTCTTGGCCTCGACCCTCGGACCGATACCTGGATTTTACTGTTCTTTGCCTGCCTTGACCCTTGGACCATTTGCTGGACTCTGCTTTAACTGCCTGCGTCGACTCTTGGACTGGTACCTGGATTTTGCTGCTCGCCGCCTGCCTCGACCCTTGGACCGGTACCTGGATTTTGCTGCTCGCTGCCTATCTTAACCCCTGGACTGTTTGTTGGAATCTGCTATTAGCTGCCTGCCTCAACCCTTGGACTGGTACCTGGATTTTGCTGCTCGCCGCCTGCCTCGACCCTTGGACTGGTACCTGGATTTTGCTGCTTGCTGCCTGCCTTGACCCCTGGACTGTTTGTTGGAATCTGCTATTAGCTGCCTGCCTCAACCCTTGGACTGGTACCTGGATTTTGCTGCTCGCCGCCTGCCTCAACCCTTGGACTGGTACCTGGATTTTGCTGCTCGCCGCCTGCCTCGACCCTTGGACCGGTACCTGGATTTTGCTGCTCGCTGCCTATCTTAACCCCTGGACTGTTTGTTGGAATCTGCTATTAGCTGCCTGCCTCAACCCTTGGACTGGTACCTGGATTTTGCTGCTCGCCGCCTGCCTCAACCCTTGGACTGGTACCTGGATTTTGCTGCTCGCCGCCTGCCTCGACCCTTGGACTGGTACCTGGATTTTGCTGCTCGCCGCCTGCCTCGACCCTTGGACTGGTACCTGGATTTTGCTGCTTGCTGCCTGCCTTGACCCCTGGACTGTTTGCTGGACTCCACTATTAACTGCCTGCCTCAACCCTTGGACTGATACCTGGATTTGCTGCTTGCTACCGGCCTTGATCCTTGGACTGGTATTTGGATCTGCCTCCCGACGACGAGAGACTGGTGGATCCTCTCTCAATTAGGAACCACCAGTCTCAGCTCAGGGGTCCACTGTTTGCAATTTATAAGAGACTACAAATTAGAAACAGAAACATGCAGACAAAACCAAAATAGCCTGAGAAACTAGACTCTGATCAGAGGAATACTGAAGAAAGAGCAAAATACAAAAATATAAGAAATGCACATTCCCAAAGATGGCATATTCCAATTGCTAAAATCTCAAAATATTTTTATTTTTACCTTTATTGTCTGATCTTTGTATTTTTCTAGTCGGTTTTCCCACTTTCCCCTTGTCTGTCATTTCCTCACTACTTTTTGGAGTCTCTCTTCTCGTTCTGTTCTTGTCTTCCCTTCCTCCCTCTCTCACACACAACACACACACAGGCTCATGCTTTCTCTCACAGACTCCCTCACACACACAAGTTCTCACTCTCATATACTCTCCCCTACAACACACACAAGCTCTCACTCTCATATATACACACACAAAAGCTCTTACTCTCATATTCTCTACACACATACACACACAAGCTCTTACTCTAATATGCTCTACCATACACACACACACAAGCTCTCGCTCTCATATTCTTTACACACATACACAAGCTCTCACTCTCAATCCTCTGCTCCCATTCTCTCACACACAAACTCACAACCAGGTTCCCATTCTAATATACACACACCCAGGCTTCCATTCTCACCCACAGACAGATGCACACTCAGGATCCCAGTCTCACTCACATACACATGGAGCCTTTTCATTAGGGATAACTAAAGTCCTACTTCTGTTGTCTCAGGGATGGGATCCCGCGACAGCCTTGCTGCTCCGGCCCTCCTCTTTGCTGTCGTGGGGATGGGATTCCACGACGGCCTTGCTGCTCCGGTGTCAGATAGTCCTAGTTTGGTGGGCCTGAGCCCAAAATGGGCGGGCCATGGCCCACCCATGGCTATATCAATCACAACTTTTCAACCACACACCACTGTATTCCAGTGTACCTTAATGTGTAACCACAAAATTAAAACAATAGTACCACCGGTCAATCTTACATAATAACAGAATTTTTGCCAAGTACATATGTGGGCCCCTCACTCTAAGGGTCTGTATGGTATCACAGACTCCTATATGGTCTGGGGTCACCTTACTTTAATTTTAACATCATATTTTTTGTTTTTTTCTTATATATTAAAACTTCTCAATCTCAGTCACTTCTTCAAAGATACAGGAGGAACGTTAATACTCATCTGTTCCAATTTTGGTTGATCTCCCGACACGCACGTGTTTCGAACAAGAAGTCCTGCTTCAGGGGGTTTCCTTCAGTATCTATTTCTCATCACGTCTTCCCATATTAAATGATGCAATTTTCATCCTCTCATCTTCATGGCTAGTATATTCTTCATTAATTCCACGTCAGCCTCTTTGAGCCGCGTTTTCTCTTAAAACGCGGCTCAAAGATGCTGACGCAGTTTTAAGAGAAACCGCGGCTCAAAGAGGCTGACGTGGAATGTGTGATACACAAGAGTAAACCCAACCTCGCCCCTCCCCTCCCCAGCCCTGAGAAGTAAAAGAAACAAAAATTGAACAACAAGAATGTGGATATGCAAGCAATCATGGGATCTAGTACAACAGGTATGGCTACACAGACTGCAGACAATACAGGTGTGAAAAGTGTATCCTTCCACAGGTAGCTTTGAGTTTAGCACCCCACCAGCAATATCCATATGACGAGAAACCATAGCCTTAATATCCATGGGCAAAGTGGAGATAAAGAGCATCCAAACAGAAGTAAAGCGCCACAGGGAAGAAAGCAATTTCAATTTAAGAGACCAGGATTCCAAACACAGTAAATCAATCAATTTTTTATACCACAAGGCACCTGTGGGAGGGAGTATCTCTAGCCACCATAAGAGGATACACTGCTCCTCCACTAGACAACATTTATAGATACATAGGTTGACAGCTTTCCCCAAGCACCCATTCTCCGAAGGCAAGCCCAGGATACAAAGCTCAGCAGAACAGACAATGTGTTTCCCACCACTGTCCCACAAGGTGAAATATATCTGCCCAAAATTTCTGAATATAAGGGCACTCCCAAAAACTAGGACTCGACGTTGCCACTATGTGCCCACATTTAAGACATTTATCATGAGCAGTAATACTAGCCCTAAAGGCAAGGACGGATGAATATATCAAGCAGTTCAACAGTTTAAATTGAAGTTCCCGAAATACTACCTCTTCAGAGGAACGATATAAAGAATTAACACAAACAAATAAATCGTCCTCATCTATGGTAATTCATAACTCCTTGCCCCAAGCAGTAGCTAAAGATTCCAGTAACCCATAGTATTGTAGTGAATATTTGTTGTTTATGGCAATAAACATTGTTAATAAAAAAAAAGAATTGAAAAATCTATACAATCTCGACAAAGTATGCTTGGTACATATACATACCAAATAAAAATGTTGAAACGCCCCTGAAGAATATTGGTCCGACTGCAAATGAAAATTGGATATAATATAACTATAAATTTGCAAATAATGAAAGAAATGGTGCGATGTAAACCCTAAGTGAGAGATACAGTAGGTGAATGTATGAATCTTTTTAGTACCTAGATTTATAAAAGGTAATAACAAGGCCTTCTGACATCTGTCAAGTTCTCTATAAAAGCCACTACATTCCCGGGAGAGAAACAAGGGTTACCTGTAAGTAGCATTAAAAATGACTATTCCCAAGGTAAGGACAATAAAACCCATAAAATTTCCTAGTAGCCCGAGCTGCTTTAATCCAAAATGATTTAAACAAGTGTGATGGAAGAGATGTTCAGGGAGCATGGAGAACATACATTAAGGAGAGGGGAGCAACCAATGCTTTCTCCAGATCCAAATCAGAGTACAACTCTACGTTGCCTATCCAATCCCCTACTTGCCGCAAATTATAAACCATATTGTAAAAACGAATATTTGGAAACCCTCCCTCTCATCCTCCTTCAGGATCATAAGATGCATGTGGGACATTTGGGGTTTCTTCCCCTTCCAAAGAAAATTCAGCCAAATGCGCAAAATCAGCAAAACATCCCTATGGGAAAGTATAATGGGGGAGCATTTCCAAGAGAAACAGCAATTTAGGAAGAAGCATAATTTTTATAATTGCTGTACGCCCCATGAAGGAAACAGGGAAGTGCATCCACTGTTCACATGATTTCCTAACTTCTGCAATAAGAGGTACACTATTTAATGAATACCATATATCCAAATCTCCATGGACATGTAACCCGAAATATTTAAGGGTTTCCGAAGCCAATTTTAATGGAAAATTCTGCCAAAGTGATTGAAGGGCCCCTGAGAGATCCAGGACTTCCGATTTGTCCAGATTAAGACGCAACCCAGAGAAGCTGCCAAAAAGAGTAAATATTTCCAGGGTACAAGGCGAGTATTTTCAAGACTTTGTCAGAAAATGCAAAATATCATCCACAAATAATAGTACCTTACGAAAAGGAAATTTATTCAAGGTTTCGTCCTCAGAGAGAATATTGTTAAATGTCGACACTAATGGTTCAAGGGTCAACATAAATAATAATAGGGACAACGGACTCCCTGTCTGGTGCCTCTAGTTAAAGGAAAGGCTTGAGAAAAGGAATTTTTCACCTATACTCTCGCCTCCAGGTTGGAATATAATATTTGAATAGCCTCAAGTAAGAAACCTTGAAATCAATACACGAATAAAACACGTTTCAAAAAAGTCCACAAAACTCGATCAAACGCTTTTCTGCATCAAAGCTGATTAGAACAGGGTCTAAAACCCCCAGTCATTTTCAGTTTTCCAATAGTGTGTGAGGACCCTTCTAAATTTACCTCTGCTCATCTACCTTGCACAAAGCCCATCTGTCCCTCATTAATCAGGGATGGCATGATCAGCTTAAGCCTATTGGCTATTAGTTTAGCATAAAGCTTAATATCTAAATTTAAAAAGAAATGGGCCGATAAGATTTGACCAGTGATGGATCCTTCCCTGGTTTCAGCAGAACTATTATGTTGGCACTTTTAAGAGAATCAGGCATACGGCGTAAAGAAACCATAGTATCAAATAGCATTTTAAAGGCCATATGGGCCTTCTCTTCTGCAACGGAAGCTCCACAATCACCTGTTGAATTTCTTGAACATGTATGGGTTTATTCAAGGCATCCACTTGAGCTGGAGACAACTAAAACAAGTTTACTCATCCCAAAAACATTTCCATAATCTTGAGATGACACTCTTCAGCAGAATACAATTGCTGTTAGTAATCCCTGAACGCCTTACTCATCTCTTGAGAGGAAGTAAGGGAAACACCCCTAGAACTAGCAAGGTTAGTAACAAAAGAAGAGGAATGCTTAGCCCTCACCAAATTTGCCAGCATTCTCCCAGGTTTTTTCCCATATAAGAAAAACTTATGCCGCAGATTAGCAAGGGAAGAAATGGCCCGGTGATGTAATTTATCATTTAAGAGTTTGGAGGTTGCCCAGAATTCCTGTTGGGCTTGTTGAGAATGATCAGTGATCAAACGACTTTGGAGAAATTGCAGTTTACGAGTGAGGGATAAAATATCATTATCAAGTTCCTTTTTCCGTTTGATTGATAAGCTAATGATTTCCCCCCATAAAACCGCCTTGGTAGCCTCCCAAAAAAGAACAGGATCTGCCATGTGAAGGTGATTATTTGTCTCATAATTTTCCCATTTCTTAACTAAAAAGGTCTCAAACTTTGTCTTGAACCAAGCATTTGGGCATCCTCCATTCCATCTTCCCTGGAAAAGAGGTTAGATTATTTAATACACAGGTGACACATCCATGGTCTGAGATTACAATTGGATCTATATCTGACGAATATAAAGAAGGAAAATAGGACTCGGAAAGTAACATAAAATCTATTCTGGATATGAGTCAACCCCACTTCCCCAGGGCGTAAGATACGCCATGAATCTAGAAGATGTAACTGCTCACAGGGAAAGGGAACACCTTTATGCGCACCCATAACAGAAAAGGAAAATGAGATTGCTTATCTAAATCCCCGTGAACAATGCAGTTAAAGTCCCCAAACATAACTAAAGGAGCCCATCCCAAAGAGTCCAGTACAGTGATAAGTTTAGTAAAAAAATACCATGGTCATTGCAGTTGGGGACATATACAGAGGCCAATCTAATCGGCCTGTCAAATAGTGAGCCACTGATAGCCACATACCGGCCTTGAGAGTCAACACAGGCCTGTGAAAGCTGAAAAGCCACATTGCGATTAAATAAGATGGCCACTCCACATTTTTTAGAGGTCCCTTGAGCCGCAAAAACCTGACACCCATCACTTTCGGAGCTTGGAGTGTTCCTGGTCCATCATATGAGTTTCTTGCAGAAACGCAATGTGCACCCCAAGCTATTTAAGTGAGGCAGTACTTTTCCCTTTTAACAGAGGTTCCCAGACCAGCTACATTCCACATAATAAAATTATGTGACCCCCCCCCCCCCCCCTCATTGCAAGCAAAACAAAGGTATAAATAGGAGGAAGTAAGTCCTCCAAATGTGAACAAAAGTATGAAATCCTCACACCTATGTCACACAGTTGAAGTTGTGCAAACCCCTACCAGCAGAAGAAATACCAAGTGATGTACGCCACATCCACAGAGAACAAACCAAAACCCCATTCCCTCCCATCATCCAATTTCCCCCCGCCCACGTTCAAATTCACAATCATTGCCTAGGCAAAGGCACAAGGTCTAACAGTTATGTCAGGGCGCCGCCTCCCCTTCACATCACATCAATACCTATGATATCTGAATGCAATCTGCTTTGAAGTGCTGCGAAAAGTGGAATATAAATCAAAATAAATAAATAAAGCACATTCCAGCCAGAGACCATGGCAAATGTGCTTTACTGTGGTATTCACATTCTTCAATACCCTCTTGCAACATTGTCCTTTTCTCTAATCCTGTCTTTAAGTGTCGACTCTTGCCTTTATCAAACTGTATGGCACTTAATGTATTGGTCATTTTGACTGGTCAGTAGATTTTGATTTAAGAGCTGCCATGTTGGGTTTATTTACCAGCATCTTGTCTTTGCTGTGGCAGTGAGATTATAAGACACAGGGTCGGCAGTGGCATGGTCATAACTCACGATTCCAAGACCCATTTCATTTCTTCCTTTCTACCACTTCTTTTGCCCCACCCTGCGGCTGCTGAGGCAGCACGCTGAGAAATGTACGCGCTTAAAGGCATGAAAATAGCCGCGGCTTTCTAATCGTCGGTGCTCACGGGACTCCTGGCTCCTGCAGTCCTGTGTGCAGAGAAAGGTGCGGAAACGAACGTAGCCAGGCCCACGGCTGCACCCGCAGTCTGCTGGGAGGTTTCAGGAAGCAGTGACGGCAGAGTTCCAAAGTCCCAGCGATAGCACATTCAGCAGGACAAACAGACGGGCTTTGGGGCCTCCCACTTCCTCAGCCCCACAGTATTGGTAAATCAGAACACCAAGTCTACCTCTGTCCCCAGAGCTGAAGCCGCAGCCCTACCCTTTTCGTGTGGCAACCCTAGCACAGGCTAGGGTTGCCAACCAGCTGGGATTTGACTGGCTGGGCTAGTTTTGATTAAGACTGGCTGGCAGAACCTTTCAGTCAGGGGTGAGCAAACTTTTTCAGCTGCAGCTCCCTTTCCATCCATATAATTATTTGGGGGCCCCCCAGTTTGGGCTACTTTATAAGTTCTGTATGTACTGCATATCTATCTATCTATCTATCTATATATATATAGCAGTGCTGTATATTCGTTTTATTTGGTTTTGTTGTAGTGCACACTAGAATGAAAATGAACTGAAAAAAGATGAACAGAAAAACAAAAGTAAAATGAAAATAAAAACAAATATTTTCTGGTTGCATATCCCTAAGATATATCTGTCTAGCTTTATTTATGTATTTATTTAGTTTATTATAAGTTATGATTAATAGAGAGAGACACACACACCACATATATATTAAGGGTATCTGCCAGGGAGCCACATTATCAGCCAGTGGCTCAAAGCCCACATTTAGTTTCTGTTCAAGTTGCTGAAAGGAGTTGAGTTCACACACACACAGGCACACATGAGCACAGAGAGACAGACACCCCCACACCCAGACCAACACACACGGAGCACAACAGACACCCAGACAGACAAAAACATTCAGACCCAGACAGATAACTCCGCTCCACGCCCAGACTGGCAGAAAAACACAGACACCACACCCAGACAGATGATGAGCCTCTCCTCTTCTTCCTCTCCTCTGTCTCCTTTGGCTAGACCAGACCCCCAAACGTTGTACACTTCCTTCAATCCCTGGGTTCCCTAGAGTCCAGCTGCTTATCCGCAGCCCCTGCAACTCTCGAGGATGGGGGACAGATTTGCCTTCCTCACCAAGGTTTTATACTAGCAGCTCACATTATAACTCCCCCCCCCCCCTACCTATGCACACTCATGCCCTCTGTTTCCTACCGCGATCGGAGGCCGGTAACTTCTCCAGCCATATAAAGGGGAGTTTTGTGATTTTTATTAGTCGGTTAATTTGAAACCCCCCCCCCCCAAAAGAAAACCAAAACATATTTAGATGGTGTACGGTCGGCTAAGGGAAAAGAAGGAAGGAAAATGTTACCCAAGTCACTATGAAGGGTGATTTTCAAAGGGATTTACACAGGTAAAAAACATTTTACCAGTGTTAGTCGGCTGTTCTAACGTTTCCCTTCCTGAAATGAGGCTAAAGGTCTGCGCGTTTTGGAAGATTGTTTAGGTGGGGGGGGAGGAAATGTCTCCGATGTCTCTCTCCAATCTTCATGGTCACCAGTCCGGCTAAAATCCACTCGCGTAAAAAGCAGGCTGCAAGCAACCGCACGTACTCTGTAGCCACAGCACATTTCAGAGCAAAATTACACGCAGACTCCGTCTCAATGTATACAGTTTGAAAACTGGCCCCCATTACCTTTAATATACTGAAATGTGTGGGGTGCAGATCTTTTATTTATTTATTTCTATTCCACTGATTGTGGCTGCTCAGCCGCTTCAAAGCGGACTTCATCCAGGTACTTGTAGGTATTTCCCTGTCCCCAGAGAGCTCAGAATCTAAACAGCTGATTCACTAAGGCTTTTCTCTGGGGAAAAATGCCATAGTAAATGAGGCTCTAAGTTTGCACCTCAGGCAATGCAGAGTGAAGACGTGCCCAAGGTCACAAGGAGCGGCAGTGGGCTCAGAGCCCTGCCTTCCCTGGTTCTCATTGCCAGGCTTAGTAACAGCAGTTATGGAAGAAACAAAAGGAATAATGGAAAAATAGTGTTGTGTGACTTGTTCACTGAAAACAGGAATGATTCTCTTTTTCATTACCCTCTTCTCAATTTATCCTGCACAGAAGTTAGACTCCTTACAGATGTGTAATTCCCAGGGTCGCTTCCGGAGCCCTTTCTAAAGATGGTCACATCATACATCTATCTATATGTGATTACATAGGGGTAGATTTTTTAAAAAAGCGCGATCGCGTACTTTTGTTTGCGCAGCAGGCGCAAACAAAAGTACGCTGGATTTTTATAAGATACGCGTGTAGCCGGGCGTATCTTATAAAATCCTTGATTGGCGCGCGCAAGGCTGCCGATTTTGGGCAGCCGGCGCACGCCGAGCCGCGCAGCCTGCCTCCGTTCCCTCCGAGGCCGCTCCGAAATCGGAGCGGCCTCAGAGGGAACTTTCTTTCGCCCTCCCCTCACCTTCCCCTCCCTTCCCCTACCTAACCCACCCCCCCAGCCCTATCTAAACCCCCCCTACCTTTATCCACGGATTTACGCCTCCCGGAGGAAGACGTAAATCCACGCGCGCCAGCAGGCTGCTGGTGCGCCGAGACTCGACCCGGGGGTGGTTCCGGAGGGCGCGGCCACGCCCCCGGAATGCCCCGGGCCGAAACCACGCCCCCGGTCCCACCCCCGAAACACCGCACCCCGCCCCCGAAATGCCGCATCATCGGGTCCCGCCCCCCCCCCGACACGCCACCCCCGACACGCCCCCTTCCAAAAACCTCAGGACCTGCGCGCCGGCGGCCTATGGAAAATAGGCGCCCCGGCGCGCAAGGCCCTGCTCACGTAAATCCAGGCGGATTTACGTGAGCAAGGCTTTTAAAATCCGCCCGATAATGTTTTGGGGTACTTTGGTGTGAAAGTTGCTGAGCAAAGTGAAATTGTGGTCTGTTGTCCAGTAGGGTGTTACAAAAGAGAGTGGGTTGCAATTCTGAGAAATTGGATCCAGGGAAACGTCCGCTGCTTTTACTTTTTATAAACATTTGACTTTGCATGACATCAGGAGCCTGCTTAGAAGCCAAGGCCTGGCAGACGGAAGAAGAGTGAGACGTTGCACCGCGGAACCAGACAATAATGCCTTTCTAAATCGTTTAGTCCAAGCCCCTGCCAAACTGGTAATTATAGCAGTATGGGGGCATAAGAGCAATTAAGCATAGACTGGAATTGTATTTAAATCCAAAACTTTTTTTTTTTCACTTTAGGCCAATTTTAAGAAGTAGGAATAAAAAAAAAGAAATGACCGCAGTGTAGAAAGAGTGATAAATACTCTTTCCTTCTTGCATTACAAGCATCACTAATGTGTTCTGAGAGAATATCAAATTAACCTGCTCCCCAGTGTGCCAAGAACTATTTTTAAGCATCATTTGAGAGGCAAACAACAAAGCGTCTGTATTCTGCAACAGGATAAATAGAGATCTGCTTATTTTATTGCAATTCAGACCATAAGCAAAGTATATGTTTAAAATAAGGCATATTCTTGTAACCCTAGATTTACCTTATTTACCAGAATTTACATTTTTTGTTCTTTCTCCTTGCTTTCATAATGAAATTGCCAAGCTGGTGTTCTGCAAATCACAGACTTTAAAAATATGATTGCTACGACTGAAATTAATTTAGAATAGCTGCTGGCTCCACAGGGCTCATACAGCAGGGTGCGTGTTGTGATGAGATCATAATAACTCTTGTAGGTTATAAAAAATATCTGAGCCCAGGGATCAGATTACTGGCTGGAGCCAGACATAGTTATGTGGACTATTTACACAGAGGACTGGTTTTGGTGGTTGGTTGGTTCCGTGATGGAGAGGAGTATGTGCCAAGATCACGTGACTGACAAAGTATGGTACTAGACAGGAAGAAGAGATTGGACATCACTTAAGGCAGTGGTTCTCAACCTTTTTTCCATCATGACACACTTGACAGATGATGCTCACATGCGTGACACATTGCACACTACATTTAACAGCTATACTAAAAAGAAAATATGTCCTAGATATTTTATTGTTGAAAATGATGCAGGAGAAAGATAACATATTCTTTAATTTCAATAACTGCTTATAATATATCATTATTAAATGCTATTTATTTCACAAAAATTATAATCTTTCCTCACTGCATCAGTGAGAAATCTAGGACTGATATGCATATGCAGCACACAGTTTTTTGATACAAACTCCCATGCATTTCACTGTCAGCCTCAAAGTTCTGACCTCTTCTGGAGTTTATATAGAGCAGAGTTAGGAAATTTCCCCTTTTCAACTCACCATACAAAAAATATATTCAAATTCTGGTATCCCCTCAATAACAGTACTTCACAATCCCTTCCCTGCTAGCCACTTTGTGAAATAACATGATAACCTGCTAAAAAGACATTTTAGAAATTATATAGCATACCATCCATGCCATAAGAGTACTAACACTCAGGACTTGAACAGCAATAACCTTACTTATGAAAAAGCAAGACTACAAATATGGAACACAGTACAGTGACAATTGGAAAAACTAAGCAAACCAGACTGCTGTAGATCCCTACACAGAATCTACATCCTAATTAGCAGAATCCTTCACCTCTGTCAAACATGCAAAATGCAGATTGACCCTTATCTAATACAGAATAAAAGACCAAAAATTATAAAGAAGCATATAGAGAAACTGAAATACCAAGAAGTGGAGGGGGAGGAACGGCGGGAAGGTGGGGGCAGGATATAGCATGCCTGCAACATTTCTGGCTTGCATTGATGGTGGCAGGGATTGCCAGGGGTGAGGAAGGGAATGGTTAATAAAACGGAAAATGTCATAATGCCTCTATATCGCTCCATGGTGAGACCGCACCTTGAATACTGTGTACAATTCTGGTCGCTGCATCTCAAAAAAGATATAGTTGCGATGGAGAAGGTACAGAGAAGGGCAACCAAAATGATAAAGGGGATGGAACAGCTGCCCTATGAGGAAAGGCTGAAAAGGTTAGGGCTGTTCAGCTTGGAGAAGAGACAGCTGAGGGGGGATATGATATAAAATCTTTAAAGTAATGAGAGGTCTTGAACAAGTAGATGTGAATCGGTTATATACACTTTTAGATAATAGAAGGACTAGGGGGCACTCCATGAAATTAGCAAGTAGCACATTCAAAACCAATCGAAGAAAATTCTTTTTCACTCAATGCACAGTTAAGCTCTGGAATTTATTGCCAGAGGATGTGGTTAGTGCAGTTAGTGTAGCTGGGTTTAAAAAAAGGTTTGGAATCATTCTTGGAAGAGAAGTCCATTAACTGCTATTAATCAAGTTGACTTAGGGAATAGCTACTGCTATTACTGGCATCAGTAGCATGGGATCTACTTAGTTTTGGGGTACTTGCCAGGAACTTGTAGCCTGGATTGGCCACTGATGGAAACAGGATGCTGGGCTTGATGGACCTTTGGTCTGACCCAGTATGGCAATTTCTTATGTTCTTAACACATTTAAAACTTGAGAGCAGTAATGCCAGACAGCTTCAGCCCCATTCTTGCATCTTTCACAAGCATTCATAATTCAAATACTTAAAAATAACACCAATAAACACATCCAATGCAAAGGTCAAGATTTCATTCAGTCCTGTCAGGCTTGGATTGGTGGAAAGGGCTGAGCAAGCTGGTTCTGAGTTTTTTAAGGGTTGCAACACAGTAGACCATAAGGTTGGAACTATCTGGTTTCAACACGCCAGAAACAAACTATTTATTTATTTATTTGGTTTTATATACCGGTGTTCTGGATCAATCACATCGGATTAATACTAGGTCAGTGCTGGCATGTTGGTGGTTGTCAGGTGCCATCCTGCAATGCGAAAAGGGCAGATAAAGGAAGTACAAGCTAGCCATACCGCACATCACAAGATAGCTGAGTTTCAAGAATTGGACTTCGGCTCCCCAGTTCGAGGTTGGCATAGCCAAATCCAACAGGGCCGTGAGACAAGGTGACTGGATGTTGAGGCAACAACCACACTAGATTTTGGGCAACAGTCTGAGTAGATAGAGTAGCAGTGTACTTTGTTAGAAAAACTGATGGTAAGAAATTGGATGGGGCTGGGTGTGAGAGTTGGGTGTTGGATTAAATAGGGAATTTGTACAATCATTTACCATGGATGCCAAGATAACAAAAACTGACCAATATCCTACAAGCAGTCAGTCTTCTATGGTTGACAGCTGTGATATATCCTTATTAACATGGACCAGAATAATTGGGTAGACTGATTGGGTCAGTGGGTCTTTATCTGCCATTATTTACTTTGTTACTATATATTTTACGAAATTTAAATAGAAATAGGGAAAGAAGGTTTATAGGAAAATGAGATCATCTAGGGCTGTGGGAAACGAGAGGTTAGGGGGAAAAGTACATTTCTTTGGCAGTCTGAAAGCTGACTTGGGGAGTGATGCCAAAAAACAAAAAAATGTCCTTCCATGGTCTGTATCAGAAGCCCGATGAGATAAGACTTAGGCAATTTCAAAAGGCATTTTAAATTAGCATTTCTAAATTAGCTTTTCTAAATATGTGGGACAGCTTATATGCATATTGCCTGTTCATGCATAAGCTTACCCACACTGAGCGGAGGAGGCTTTGATGGGAGCAAAGTCAGGGATGGGTTTTGACCTACATGTAGAATTTTGAATTTTCAAAAGTATACACGTAAATCTTTCCAGCAATTTTCTGCGAGGTGTAATTATTCGAGGGAAAAAGGTGGGATAATACAAGCAAGTCTGTCTTGAAAATTGTTTTAACTTGCACGGGTTATTACCTCCTAACTTACAGGCCGATAAAGTAAAGTTCGCGGGAGAGCGGGCGAGCGCACAGGCCAGTGTCCGGTGCGCACGATACAGTAAAACAAAATATTTAAATTAGGGCCCGCGATAAAAAGAGGCGCTAGGGACACTAGCGCGTCCCTAGCACCTCTTTTTGGACAGGAGCGGCGACTGTCAGCGGGTTTGACAGCCGACGCTCAATTTTGCCGGCGTTGGTTCTCGAGCCCACTGACAGCTACGGGTTCGGAAAATTGAGCGTCCGGTTTTCAACCTGCGAGCCGCGGGCTGATTTTAATTTTTTAATTTTTAACTTTTTTTTAACTTTTGGGACCTCCGACAATATCGCCATGATATGAAGTCGGAGGGTGCACAGAAAAGCAGTAAAAACTGCTTTTCTGTGCACTTCCCTGGCGCCGGCAGAAATTAACGCCAGCCTTTGGGTAGGCGCTAATTTCTTAAAGTTAAATGTGGGGCTTGGCCGCATATTTTACTTACTGTATCGCGCTGGAATGACTAATAGGGCCATCAACATGCATTTGCTAAATAAGGGGTAAAGCTAGCACGTCGAAAACGCGTGTCCAAATGCCGGTTAACAGTGCGCTCCACCGGAGCACACTGTTATTTGCTAGATACCGCCCTGGGGTATTACCTAAAAATGTTGAAATACAGATAAAAACAATTGTGGTTTGATAAAATTTACCCTGTATTACTAAGATCTGTGATTGTTTATAATTATAAATGATTATATTTGAAAATGCATAAATAAAGAATTAAAAAAAAAAAATCTAATGAATAGGAATGAAAAAGATTTATATACAACTGAGGTAATGTGCATGCAAATCTATCCCATGCATATTCATTAATGATATCCTGAAAATTCAGCCTTTTAGGTGCCATTGAGAATTGGAGTTGCCCATCCCTAATATAACATAGACAAATTTACCATGCAGTTCACTAAGATAATGATACATAGAGCATGCGATTGCTAAAAAAAAAAAAAGTGTTACAAAATGTTACCATGCATGCTAAAAATCAATTAGGCATTAATAGCTCATGCAAGCGATGGGTATTTGCACCTTGATGATATTTAGTGCATGCACAGTGCTATTGTTTTCTCTGCTCCTCCTCCGCTGACTAAAAATATATAAAATGGAGTTAAGCACATGCTTAGGCCAGCAGTGCAGCATGGACAGAAAGGACTGCAACTGGGCCCAGTACAGTGCGCTCCACCGGAGCACACTGTACTGTATCGGCCTGTTAGGCTGGCTGTTATATAATGACCCTTCCCCCACCCCCACCCCCTCCCCCGTTCCCGTCCCGAGGGCAATTTTCAAACTGCCAACAGAAATGCAAAGTCGGTGGGTACTTTTCACCCAATTTTGAAAGGGAAAACTTTGAACTTTGAAAATTGCCTAAGAAAAGTGCCGGCCGAAATCCACACCTTTTTATCCAGATCCCTTCTCCATCTAAAAGTACATGGGCATTTTAGCAAATTCTTCCGCTGCACGTAAAATTAGATGTGTAGTAGGGTAAAAGAGCGCTTGTTGCACGCCCTAATGCAGACACTACCAAACCTTGAGACTGACCGACACAGACAGACAGACACTGAATCTCACAAGTACACCGGAGGACAAAGTACAAACAATAGCAAGGGAAACAAAACCGAAAAGAAGAAACAAAGGGCACAGCACACCAAACTGATCAACGACTGCCTCTTTCACCGCAGTCAGATCCTCCATGCCTGGGTCCAGTTGCAGTCCTTTCTGTCCATGCTGCACTGCTGGCCTAAGCATGTGCTTAACTCCATTTTATATATTTTTAGTCAGCGGAGGAGGAGCAGAGAAAAAAATAGCACTGTGCATGCACTAAATATCATCAAGGTGCAAATACCCATCGCTTGCATGAGCTATTAATGCCTAATTGATTTTTAGCATGCATGGTAACATTTTGTAACACTTTTTTTTTTTTTAGCAATCACATGCTCTATGTATCATTATCTTAGTGAACTGCATGGTAAATGTGTCTATGTTATATTAGGGATGGGCAACTCCAATTCTCAATGGCACCTAAAAGGCTGAATTTTCAGGATATCATTAATGAATATGCATGGGATAGATTTGCATGCATATTACCTCAGTTGTATATAAATCTATTTCATTCCTATTCATTAGATTTTTTTTTTAATTCTTTATTTATGCATTTTCAAATATAATCATTTATAATTATAAACAATCACAGATCTTAGTAATAATACAGGGTAAATTTTATCAAACCACAATTGTTTTTATCTGTATTTCAACATTTTTAGGTAATACCCCAGGGCGGTAATCTAGCAAATAACTAAGCGGTCATTTTAGGAAAAAGAGAGCATTTAACTTCTCTTACAACAATTGAAAAAAGAGATACAACTGATGCTTCTTTTTAACTTGCCTCGAGTTCCAGATTAACAGTCTCTTTAGGGTGAGAAGTTTGAACATTTTTCAACTGTGAAATCTCAAAAACTATATACTTTTGATTATCCCAGGATAAGCAGGATGCTAGTCCTCACATATGGGTGACGTCACTGAACGGGGCCCAGGCGGGAAAACTTTCTGTCAAAGTTTCTAGAAACTTTTGACTGGCCCCAGTGAGGCCACTGAGCATGCCCAGCATGCTATGATATTCTCTGCCACAGGTGTCTCTCTTCAGTCTTCGTTTTTTCCGCGCTGCAGCTAGCATCGCGGATCCGGAGCCGTTGAGTTCACCTCAACTGTTATTCGACTTAATAGTCGTAAATTTGAAATTCTCTGTCACAAAAATCTCTCGGGGTTTGTTCTTGCTGGCCGGTAAGTAACCCAGTCAAAAAATTTTGATTTCGGAGATATTTTTAAATTCTCCTCAGTCGGATCGACGGCCGTCGATTTCACAATGTCCACAGGATTTAAAAAATGCCCTGTGTGCATGAGAAAAATGTCTCTTACAGACCCGCACATGGAATGTGTGGTATGTTTAGGAGATAAACATGATGTCCATAACTGTCCACAGTGCGCGGAGATGACTCCAAAAACTAGGGAAATCAGGCTTGAAAAGATGGAACATCTATTCAGCTTACAGCTCATTCCTTCCACATCGCAGTCATCGAAGTCGTCTCCGGCTGGAGCGACTAAGAGGGTAATACTTAAAAAACATCAACCGGGACCTTCGGGAGACCACTCGTCCCCTTCCTCGTCCTCGACGAAATCGACAGAAAAATCAAAGTCGAAACATCGCCACCGTCATCGAAGCCCCTCATTGTCTGACTCGGCTTCCCAGGAACCCTCGACAGCGAAGCGGCCTAAAAATCAGGAAACCTCGGAGTCAATAACGCCTCGGCCTACCTCCACTCCGATATCGACACCAGAGCCACCACAAGGTACGTGTCAGGAACTTGCGCTTCAGCCTACGCCACCGCCCTCAACCGCTCTGCTCCCAACGGTTGTGCGGCCGGAATTGTCGGAATTAATCCGTCAAGCGATTTCAAAGGCTCTGAAAGAACAATTCACCATACCGACTTCATTGTCGATGCCAATGTTCTCCACATCGATGCCGGCAAATTTGCCGATGCCGGTGACTACACCGATGCCGGAGTCATTGGCTCCGACGGCTCAATCGACGTCGACACCAAGAATAATCACGTCATCGACGTCGATATACGCCCAAATCCCGGCGGTAATGTTACCACCGTCAACGGAATCGACACCGAGAACATTACACTCGGCATCTACTTTGAGGACACCCATCCTTCCCTCGACAGTTACAGAGCAGGAAGATACTGAGGCCCAGGAAATTGCACTTTTTCGACGACTTTCACAAAAATATCAAAAAGTTGTCGATAAAACTCAAAAACGAATGGACATAAATCCTCCAATCATCTCCATCGAGGACCCATTACCTGGACCATCAAGTATTCCTACTAAAACAATCCCAAGAACTTCATATCAACATCCAGATGAAGATGACTCTTGGGATGAGCAACAATCTGAGACATCTTCAGAAGAGTTCATGTCAGAACCATCACCACCTGAAGTAAGAAAAAGGTCCCCACCTGAGGACTTATCCTTTTCAAGTTTTGTCCAGGAGATGGCGGATACCATTCCATTCAAACTTTCCACTGAAGATGATTCAAGACAGCATACCTTAGAGGTATTACAATTTGTGGACCCACCAAAACAAGTTTTAGCTATTCCCATCCACGAAGTTCTATTGGACCTACAACAAAGAGTGTGGGAACACCCATGTACGGTCCCAGCAGTGAATAAAAGGGTAGATACCACTTACCTAGTGCAGCAGGCACCAGGTTTTCAAAAAACACAGTTACCACATCAATCTGTGGTAGTGGAATCTGCCCAGAAAAAATCTAAAAGGGTACGTCCACATTCATCAGCTCCCCCAGGAAAAGATCATCGTTTTCTGGACTCTTTGGGAAAGAAAGTGTACCAAAGTGCACTTTTATCTTCCAGAATCTCTGCTTACCAACTGTACATGACACAGTACCAAAGGGATCTCTGGAAGCAGATGGAGCATTTCACGAATTCTCTTCCAGAGCAGTTTCAAGAGTCTGCACAATCAATCATTGCCAAGGGCCTAGAAGCTGGGAAACATGAGGTTAGGGCTGCTTATGACAACTTTGACACAGCCTCAAGAACAGCAGCAGCGGGCATCACTGCTCGAAGATGGGCCTGGTTAAAAGCGTCAGATCTCAGGCCTGAAGTACAGGACAAACTTGTAGATCTGCCATGCCGTGGAGACAATTTATTTGGGGAAAAAGTGCAAGATGCCATCCAGCAACTTAAGGATCACACAGAGACCTTAAGGCAATTGTCACAATTACCTCAAGAACCAACCACCCAGGCCCCTAGACGTTTCCCACGTAGGGAACCTAGACGTCCATACTACAGGCCAAGGAGGTACTACAATCAACCTGCGAGAACTAGGCCTTCTAGACCTACCCAGCGTTCTCAAGCCAGGCAACCAAGACCAGCCCGTACCCAGCCTCCTCCACAGACGGGTCCAGCTACGGGTTTTTGAACACAGATCCAGGGATCAGACCCAACCTCCAAAACCCCAATCAAAACATTCCAGTGGGAGGAAGAATTTCCTTTTTCCACAACAACTGGGAAAGGATAACAACAGACCAATGGGTACTTTCCATTGTAGCTCACGGCTACAAACTAAATTTTCTCTCAATTCCTCCAGAATTCCCACCAACTTCCTACCCACATCAAAATTCCCAAATAATTCAGCTACAAATAGAATTATCCACCCTTCTGACAGCCAGGGCCATTCAACCAGTGCCCAGGTCTCAGCAGGGCAGAGGATTCTACTCCAGATATTTCCTCATTCCAAAGAAAACTGGAGGCCTAAGACCCATCCTAGACCTCAGAAATCTCAACAAATTTCTAAAAAAAGAAAAGTTCAGGATGGTTTCCCTAGGCACAATGCTCCCACTTCTTCAAGCAGGGGATTGGCTCTGTTCTCTGGATCTTCAAGATGCTTATGCCCATATACCAATATACCCTCCTCATCGAAAATACCTACGCTTCAAGGTGGGCATTCATCATTACCAATACAAAGTACTGCCATTCGGACTAGCTTCTGCTCCCAGAGTGTTCACAAAATGTCTGGCAGTAATAACAGCACACCTACACAAGCAAAGTGTACATGTTTTCCCATATCTAGACGATTGGCTCATCAGAAGCCAATCTCAACAAGGAGCAATACAGTCTCTCAACAAAACTATTGCTCTACTGCACTCCATGGGATTTCTCATCAATTATCCAAAGTCCCATCTCACTCCTTCTCACCTGCTTCAATTCATAGGAGCGGATTTAAACACCAACCTCTCAAAGGCATTTCTGCCAGAGGATCGAGCAAACACACTGTCTCTACTAGCAAGCTCGATTCACTCCAAGAAACAAGTAACAGCACATCAGTTTCTCACATTACTAGGCCACATGGCCTCCACAGTTCATGTCACTCCTATGGCAAGACTAGCCATGAGGGTAACTCAATGGACTCTAAGATCACAATGGATCCAAGCCATTCAACCACTTTATTCTCCAATTCAAGTAACCCACCAACTACGCTCTTCTCTACTATGGTGGGTGAACAAGGACAATTTGTGCAAAGGCCTACCTTTTCAACAACCAGTCCCACAAGTAACTCTGACTACAGATGCATCCACCTTGGGTTGGGGAGCTCACATAGGGACTCTCCAAACACAAGGAACATGGACAAAGCTCGAAGCAACATTTCAAATCAATTTCCTGGAACTTCGAGCTATACGTTATGCCCTACATGCCTTCAAGGACTGCCTTTCAAACAAGACTGTGCTGATCCGAACAGACAACACAGTAGCCATGTGGTACATCAACAAACAGGGAGGGACAGGCTCGTACCTCCTCTGTCAAGAGGCAGCTCAAATATGGGGTTGGGCCTTGAACAACTCCATAATTCTCAAGGCCACTTACCTAGCAGGCATTCACAATGTAGTGGCGGACAGACTCAGTCGTCAATTCAAACCACACGAATGGTCACTAGATCCCATAGTAGTGACCAAGATATTTCATCGTTGGGGACAACCAACAGTAGACCTCTTTGCAACACATCTGAATCACAAAGTGGACAACTACTGTTGCCTATACAACCTGAACAACAGGCCATCCAAGGACGCCTTTGCTCGCCCTTGGAACTCAGGCCTATTATATGCGTATCCTCCGATACCACTCATAACCAAAACTCTAGTGAAGCTACAACAGGACCAAGGGACAATGATACTCATAGCCCCATATTGGCCTCGACAAGTATGGTTTCCCACACTTCTAGACCTCTCAGTCAGAGATCCCATTCGCCTGGGAGTAGCTCCCACTCTCATAACTCAGGATCAGGGTCGGTTGCGACATCCCAACCTTCAATCCCTGTCACTGACAGCATGGATGTTGAAAGTTTGATCTTACAACCACTCATCTTTCAGCTAACATTTCCCAAGTTCTTATAGCTTCACGTAAACCTTCCACAAGGAAGAACTACGCTTCCAAATGGAAGAGATACTCTTTGTGGTGCAGGCAAAAAGACATCAATCCTTTCACTTGCCCCACAAAGTCTTTATTAGACTACCTGTACCATCTTTCAGAATCTGGTCTACAAACCTCCTCTGTAAGGGTACATTTAAGTGCAATTTCAGCTTACCATAATCAGGTATCAGATGCACCAATTTCTACACAACCTCTCATAAAACGGTTTATGAGAGGTTTAATTCTTCTTAAACCACCAATTAGACACCCAGTCACTCAATGGGATCTAAATTTGGTTTTAACTAGACTCATGCGTTCTCCTTTTGAACCCATTGATTCCAGTGACCTAAAATTCCTTACATGGAAGACTATCTTTCTCATAGCCATTACATCAGCTAGAAGAGTTAGCGAGTTACAAGCACTTGTCACATATATTTATTTATTTATTTAATTTCTTTTCCTATACCGATGCTCAAGACTAGGTCTTATCGTACCGGTTTACAATGTAACTGAGGGGAAACCAATTAACATCAAGGTAGAAAGTAAAGTTACATTAAACAGGGAGCATAAAACCTGGGCAATGGAAGACAGTACAGAGTTTAAACTACTGTTTGGACATATGAACCCTACACTAAGTTCTTACATGACAGAGTGGTTCTCCGTACTCATCCTAAATTCCTTCCTAAGGTAGTTACGGAATTCCACTTAAACCAATCTATAGTTTTACCCACTTTCTTTCCAAGGCCTCATGCTCACCAAGGGGAAAGGGCCTTACACACATTAGATTGCAAACGCACTCTATCTTTTTACTTAAACCGCACTGCAGTTCACAGGAAATCCAATCAACTCTTTGTTTCCTATGACCCGAACAAACCAGGTAAAGCAGTGGGTAAACATACTCTATCAAACTGGTTAGCAGATTGTATTCAGTTTTGCTATGAGAAAGCAGGCCTTCCTCTCCAAGGGCGAGTAAAGGCACATGCAGTTAGGGCAATGTCAGCTTCAGTTGCACACTATCGTTCAGTGCCAATACTTGACATATGTAAAGCAGCAACATGGAGTTCTCTACACACATTTGCAGCTCATTACTGTTTGGACAAGCAAGGACGACAAGATTCAGCCTATGGACAATCTGTCTTAAAGAACTTGTTTCCAGCTTAAACCCAACTCCTACTACAACCAAACTGCTGTGATCTCGGCTGACTCATTTCATCAACAATACTTCAACACAAAATGACTCAGCCTCTAGCTTGCTAATCACCCATATGTGAGGACTAGCATCCTGCTTGTCCTGGGATAAAGCAAAATTGCTTACCTTGTAATAGGTGTTATCCCAGGACAGCAGGATGTAGGCCTCACAGAACCCACCTGCCACCCCGCGGAGTTGGGAATTTTTATTTTTATTATTTTTTTAGCTAAAGCTTTTGCTACATACTAGACTGAAGAGAGACACCTGTGGCAGAGAATATCATAGCATGCTGGGCATGCTCAGTGGCCTCACTGGGGCCAGTCAAAAGTTTCTAGAAACTTTGACAGAAAGTTTTCCCGCCTGGGCTCCGTTCAGTGACGTCACCCATATGTGAGGACTACATCCTGCTGTCCTGGGATAACACCTATTACAAGGTAAGCAATTTTGCTTTTTGCCATAACACCTCACACTTACATGGAAATTTTAAAGTCATTTTCCCCCCTTGTTTTTCAATTTCAGTTCCAATGCTAAGAACTTCCTTCTTTTATCTTGCGTTGACCTTGAAAAGTCTGGATAAATCCAGACTTTAGCTCCATAGAACAGGGCTAATCGATTTCGCATAAATAAGCAAAAATCTGCTTCACAATCTGTAGCAAAAGTGAAAGAAACATGCAATGTAGCCCTAGTTGTTATAATTGTATCTGGAGTTGCTTCTCTTATTTCAGACAAATTCAAAGATTTTTCTTTTACTTTACTCGGTGGAGCTATTTTTGCTTTTATTGGAATATAGTAAATTTTGGAGAAAACCGGCATCGCTTGTAATGGCATTTTTAGGATTTGTTGTAAATACTCCTTAAGCATGTCCTGAGGTGTTATTAAATCATGCTTGGGAAAGTTCAAAATCCTAAGATTCAAATACTTTAGAGTGTTCTCTATCTCTTCAAATGTTTTTGTCATAGATTATTTCAGCCCTCGCGAATCTTTGTTGCCATCCTTCCTAATTTATTATTCTTTTCTCCATGTTTTCCATTTTTCCATCTGTTTTAGCAAGAGAGTTTTCAATGTTTTGAAATCTTTTATTTAATTCCATAGTTACCTTATTCAGGTCAACTATGGCCAACTCCAAGGCTTTAACCGCTTGCCAGAGGGATTCCATTGTTATTTCAGATGGCTTATCTATTATTATACCAGTGTTACTTAAAAATCCAGCTTCTCCTCCCCCTGATACTGTCTGGTTCCTTTCTCCTTCCTTCTCTAAATTTGCTTGAATTTGTAAAAAGCCAGATGTAATTAATTGAGGTGGAGGAGGGGTGCTCAGAGCTCCGGGACTCAAAGATATTTCTGCCTGGAGGGAAGTAGTCCGCTCTGCTCCATATCCTTCAATGGCATGTTCTAACAGATCTTTTCCAGTTGCAACATTGAAAAAAAGATGAAATCTGAGCCCGAGAAGGTTCAGGCAGGGGAAAGGAAGTAACCATTTCCCTAACCTTGGCCTTCCATTTAGTATGAGGCATGATTTCTCAGAAGTAAATATATCCTCAGATTGCTTAGTTCACTGATATTCTCTTATTTACCTTTGAACCTTCCTGGGTGGAGGCTTCGATGGAGAGCAATAATATATAACGTAAATTCTTACTCACAGTTCCAGTTGAAATGAATCATTTTCATTTCACCACTTCTTAGTAATAGGCAAACCTTTCTAAAACAAAGCTGTGTGGCTTGGGTAGTGAGCCGGCGTTGATGGTGCGCCGCAAATGGGTCCGTTTATGTAGTCTTCCGTAGTCGCATAGCTATGATGTCAGACCCAGGAAATCAGTTGCTGAAATAGTGTCTCGGGCCGGGGTAGTTGTCCCTCACCCTCAAACGGCAGCGAGCAACAGGTAAAAGTTCAAAATTTCCGAAAATGCTCTCCACCACCTCTTAGATTTTTTAAAGTTAGTTGTACAAATCCATTTGAATATAGACCTCCAAGTGCCTCATTTACAGGTTTTATTGTACCCAGTGTAAAACTTTGCCCAACTGGGTCATAAACTTTCACCTCTTGTCATCTGAATTGCACTTTTCAATGTACTTGAGTAATTTGAATTTTGATAGTTTTGCAAAACTCACTATTGACATTAGTAATGATATTCATGAATACCTTAAAATTGCTAAGAGAATTAGCGGTTTGCCACAGTATTCAGGCAGTTTTATAAGGATGGCATTGTATGTCACATGCTAGTGGATCAGCACTGACTTCATAACTTTGCATTGCACTTCTTGACAATATGACTTCTTAGAGATTCATTCATTAAGGGGTGAATTTTCAAAACTTTACATGCATAAAAATTCACATTTATGTGTGTAAGTAACCTCTACTCACGTATTCCATATTTTAAAAAAGTAAAAAATGCATGCGTATTTTCACTTTCACATGCACGTATACACGCATAAAAAAGGGGCTTTTCGGGGCAGAGCGAACATTTACATGTGTACATTTGCTAACCTACTCACATATTTTTAGACCTGCTAATTATCTGACGGAAGTGATATTAAACGTGTTTATTGTGTAGTACTGACTGGGTGGGAGGTCTGTGTGAAATGGGGGAAGTTCAGGCTGAAGAGCCAGGAGGACCTGGAGAAAGAATGAGTAAGGTGGTTAATTTCATGTACGCACAAATGTTTTAAATTTGGATGACTTGTGGGTAAATATATGGGGATTTATGTGAGTAAGTTCTACTTCACTTTTGTACATAAAATATGCACGCATATTTTTTAAACTAGGTAGGAAGTGTAGGCGCATTCAGTGCATTGGTATACATGATTTTGATATTGCATGAATTTGTGCATAAGCCTACATACGCGTGTATATTGTGAGACAGAAGTACGTGTATTTTATAATATGTGCATATGTGATGGGCACAGGTTATACCAGCGCTTCTCAACCGGTGTGTCGCCAAGCACCGGCAGGTGTGTCACGTGCTCCCAGTCTCTCCATCCCTGCTGCCGTTGCCACCGGGCTATCAGTACGTTCAAGCCCAGTGGGAACAGCAGCGGTGGTAAAAGAAGCAGTAGTGGCACCTGCGGCTGGCCTTTTCTTCTTCCCGCCCCCCCCCCCCCCCGTAACCCGGAACAGAAAGTGATACACAGTGCATTGTGCGGAAAGGAGAAAGAGCCGTGCCGCGTGGACAAGTAGCAGTGGCGGCGGCAGCATCGGCCCACATGTAATCGAAGCAGCCAGTAATCGGGAAAGGAGACAGCAGCATGAGCCTCCCACGGCCGATGGGATTCTTCTTTCTTTGCCTGCAGGGGCTGGAGGAGGAGGCTGCTGCAGCTACCATTTGTGCTCGGGTGGGGGGAAAGGAAGTGAGTGAGGGAAAGAGAGAGAAGCAGCCACCAGCCTGTGTGTAAGTGAGAGAATGCATTTGATTGAGAGCATGTGTGTGATTGAGAGAGAAACTGGTCAGAGAGCTGATGTGTGTGTGTATATGTGAGAGACAATGAAAGTGACTGCTCAGGGAGATGACTGATGTGTATGTGAGAGTGTGAGACATTCGTCAGGGAGGTGACTGATGTGTGTGTGTGTGTGAGAGAGAAAAAGCATGGAAGTGAGAAATCTGGGTATGTGAGAAAGCATGGGAGTAAGAAGCCTGGTGTTGTGGTGTGTGTGTGTGTGTGAAAGAAAGCATGGGAGTGGAAAGCCTGTGTGTGCATGCATGAGAGAGAGAGAGACTGGTTGGTAAGGTGACGGTGTGTGTGAGAGAAAGAGACTGTTGAGTGTGAATGGGAGAGAGAATGTGATTCAGGGAATGAGAAGCCTGTGCACGTGGAGAGCGAGCATGGAAATGAGAGAGAGACTGGTGTGTGTGTAACAGAGAGAAAGTGTTTATGGGAATGAGAAGCCTGTGCATGTGAAGAGAGTGAGCATGGGAGTGAGAAGCCTGTGTGTGTGTTTGCATGAGAGAGATCAGGTGACTGGTGTGTGTTTGTGTGTATGTGTGTGTGTGTGTGTGTGAGAGAAAGAAAGTGATTATGGGAATGAGAAGCCTGTGCATGTGAAGAGTGAGCATGGGAGTGAGAAACCTGGGTGTGTGTGAGACACAGCATGGGAGGGAGAAGCCTGTATATCTGAAAGAGAACATGGGAGTGGGAAGTCTGTGTGTGTGTATGCATGAGAGAGGTCAGGTGACTGGTGTGTGTGTGTGTATGAGAGAAGGAAAGTGATTATGGGAATCAGAAGCCTGTGCATGTGGAGAGAACAAGCATGGGAGTGAAAGACTGGTGAGGGTGTGTGTGTGTGTGTGTGTGTATGTGAGACAGAGAAAGTGATTATGAGAGTGAGAAGCCCATATATGTAAGTAGAACACGGGAGTGGGAAGCCTGTGTGTGTGTATGGCATGAGAGAAACTGTTCAGGAAGGTGACTGGTGTGTGTGTGTCAAAGACTGTTTGGGAGATGATTGGTGTGTAAGAGCAGAAACTGGTCATGGGGGCATGACTGATATGGTGTGTGTGTGAGAGACATGGGCACTAAGGAAGAGGACCATGAGTTTAGAGCTTAGCTTTTACTGCTGCTTCTGGTGTGTGCCACAGCCTGCATGGAAGGGGAGTAGGAGAGCTGCTGGAGGGGGTAAGTAAAGGTGGCTTTTTAAGTTTATTTTTCTTGATTGACTGCCATTTTAATTATTTAATATTATGTGATGTCTGCTTTTTTTAAATATTTTATTGGTGTTTGGAGAATGTTTAATTGTTTTTATGAGTTTTTAATTGTTGGATGTTATTCTGTTCATAGCTGTTTTGAAACATTTATTCTGCTTATTAGTATAGTTTTACTATTATTTCTGTGTGGGGATCTATAGTTGCTTGCTAGTTCTGTTTTCCTAATAAGAGGTGTATTGGTGTTTAGGACCTGATTTAATATTTGTAGTGTTGCCTTTTCATAGATAGGGTTGCTCCTGTTTGAGTGTATTCCAAAATACAGGTGTAACTGTGTGCGGATTAGTTTATGTGCATTACTACAGATCCTGGGAGTATGTTAGGTCGGTTCTGTGTCTGTTACTGAGATGAGATAATTTTACTAGCATGTAAGCGTTTGTATCAGTCTTATTTGTTGTGTTTTCTCAAGAGGACATGCATTGGTGCTAAACTACTGTCTTTTCATAAGTAGGGCTATTGAGCCTGGAAGTAGAAGGAGTTTGAGTTGCTGTTACTGAGATGACACCAGAACCAGAATATCTTTTTTGTAGGGTGAGTTGTATGGGGAATGTCATAATTCTGCTTTACATCCATTATTGTGGGTCAGGGGGGTTCCTGTGGATGCAAACTGGACTTTTACATCTAGCCCCGTGATGATCATGGGTCAGTGTGTCATGCATGTGAGAACCATCTGTCAGGTGTGTCCCGACAGAAAAAAGGTTGAGAACCACTGGGTTATACAATACTTGCATATATCCGTTTTTGTCTGTATATGCGCATATATTCCACAGCACACAGTTGTTTGAAATCTTTCTATTTCATAGATACAGAACAGGAGAAAAGCTTTTGCGAATCAGACCCTTGGAGGCTGATTTTCAAAGTGGATTGACCAGATAACTCCCAGAGTTAGCCAGCCATACCCGACATTTAAAAATCCCCTCAGGCGGAGTGGGATAAATTTAGTCACCAACATTTAGATGAGCGGCCTTTGAAGCATTCCAAGGTCAGGAGGAGGGGAAGATTTAGCTGCTCCCTAACTGCAGGCAACTGTATGGCAGACTTAAATCTAGGGGTGTGCGGCTGCAAATTTGTCTAAATCTAGCTGGCCTAAATTTGATTAGCTACGTCGGACACTCAGCTTCTTTTATTAATGGACTTCTTAGTGACTCCACTCACTGACTACTGATGATGTCTCTGTAGAAATGGCAGAATTAGATTATGTTGATCTTTCAGAATATCATTTTTTTATGACTAGTAGTGTTCGTTTGTTTTTTTGCTTGCACACACTATATTAGTGAAATACTTATCTAAAGAAATTGATTTGGCTAATTGGTTTATTTAAAAAGTAAAAGGTACTTGCTTCATTTTAAAGCATTGCTAACATATCAGTGTTAAAAGGAACTATTAAACCATTGATCCAGAAAACCACTGACAGCTGGAACTACCTATGACGTGATGTTCTCAATAGCATAGATATATACTCTTCCTTTGATTTGTTGGATTGGTTTCTGGCAACAATGGTCTCAGGAAGAGATGAATCTTCCAGATGAGGACTATAAGTCTGGGATTTTACAGAAAGCAATAATAAAACCCAGTCCCTCTATTCTAGTTTAACTTCTGTGTGTGTGCGTATGGGTGTTGGAGGTGAGGGGCAGAGCTGCATGACTGTAGGTGCCATACTTTATATGCTGTGTTTAAACAGAGCAAGCATACCATGAAGTACTAGATTTGGTTTTAAATTTAAACCTTTCATTGTAGTATTTTTGGGGAAGGGTGAATTGGGAGAATCTCATCTAAATGTCATCCTTCCTGGAAGTCGAATATGTGCCTCTTGAGCTTTCAGTGGCTTTGATGGTTTAGCAAACAAGTCACAAGTTGAAGAGAAATAAATAAATCTGTGCTTGCATAATAGAATAGTCCTTCTTGAAAGGATATCTGACTCTAGCCAGAAGAGGCAAGCCGTTCATTTTCACATTAAGGTACAGGAGAGGGAATTGAATCACTCTGAAGCTAACAGTAGTTCTTCCTAGGTAAGCTAAAGCATTTTTTTTTTTGTTCACCTACTGAGATTTCTCAACAGAAGCTGGTTGAGGAGACTATCAAAAGGGAAGGGAATTCTCTTATCAACTGCTTAGTCACCTGCACACATCAGCTTAAAATAATTCCACTTACAAATTTACCCTTGCAGGCTGGTGATCGCCTCCCAATTCCAGCTTAACCTGGGCAGTAAAAAAAACTGAATCCACCTCTGT
This sequence comes from Rhinatrema bivittatum, assembly GCF_901001135.1. Classification (NCBI taxonomy): domain Eukaryota; kingdom Metazoa; phylum Chordata; class Amphibia; order Gymnophiona; family Rhinatrematidae; genus Rhinatrema; species Rhinatrema bivittatum. Next base: position 60,286 of record NW_021821282.1, read on the forward strand.
TGACTTAATGTCAACTAATAAATGGGAAAATGCATTTATTTGTTTCATACTAACTTTAAGCATCCAAATCAGTATGTGGTTTCTGAGTTTTTCCCCAAGTGTTTATTCTTTTATTAGAACTATTTTTCCAGTGAGAATACAGCAATTCAGTAGACTGTAGCATAATGAACTGTCCGATTTAATAAGAAAAAAAGAAAGAAGAAAAAGTTGAATGTCTTGATAGTACAGTCAGAGGACAAGTGTAAGTAACATGAATAGCTTCCCTTTTAAAAATCAGTGACAAGAAATTCAGATACAAAAATACCCTCTGATCCTGTTTCCTGCATTATCTGCGAGTTAGCTGTATTCAGGAAAATATGTGGTGAATTTTCAAAAGACGCACATGTAAAAAAAATAGCACACGCGTGCGTAAAATGGTATATACGTGTATATTTCGGGGACCGAAAGTACATTTGTGCATGGAAAAGAAAAAAAAAGACCAGGCCAGGGACGTTCCAGGCAGGGGCCAACGTTTATATGCATAAGTTGCTATATTATAACATACGAAAGTGAGGCGCGTAAGTCTTTTACTTGTGTATATTTTCTCCTGTTCGGTATCTAATGTAAGAGATTGTAAACATCTTAAAAGTGAAAAAATGAGTGGGTGGGGGCTTTGGGTGAAGTGTGGGGGGGGGGACGGGGACTTCATTCTGAAGAGCTAGGAAGGTTTGAGTGAACTGATAGACTAATTGATAAATCTGGTTATTTCATTACCATGCGCATGTTATCAAATCCCCCCTGACTTACGTGTGTAAAAGCCAATCTACAGCAGGGTAAACGCGCCTAAATAACACAAGTAAAATCTACTCAGATATCCCTTTAAAATTAGAAGTACATATGGGGGGGGGGGGGGTAATATCATTTTCACACACTTATCCAGCTAAATTCCAACTTATCCACCTAAGTAGCACCTTTGCGGCTGTTTAGATGGACAAATTTGACCTTACTGAAGAAACAGCAAGGAAGGCTGTCTAACAAAGCCGTGAGGGCGACAAAACAGGATTAGCAGCCAGATGTCCAAATGGTTTCCTTTATTGGGTAGTAACACGAAGATATGAACAACATTGTTCATATCTTCGTGTTACTACCCAATAAAGGAAACCATTTGGACATCTGGCTGCTAATCCTGTTTTGTCGCCCTCACAAATTTGACCTTATACAGATAAATATTGTTTTGTTTTTTTTTTTACTTATCCAGCTATCTTACATGCTTGGATAAGTCCAAAAAGTGCTAATTTAGAAGGACAAGTAGCGGTTTTCCGACTTCTCCGGCTAGCTCCTGCCGCTGTGCCGCGAAGCTGAACCAGATAAGTGACGCTACGTTTACGGGTAAGTCCGAACTTGTGCAGCTCAAGGTGTTTTTACATCTGTGCGTGCGTGCGTACTTGTATTTTAAAACCTGCACATGTCATTTCCACGCAGGTTATAAAATACAGGCGTAAATTACCCGTGCGCCCAGATGCACGCGTATTTGGGCGCGCGTGAGCAGTTTTGAAAGTTATTCTCTCTGCGTATCGGGGCCTGGTATTGAGTTTCCATAGCTCCAGAGCAGCAGCAGTATGAACTTGGCAGACTACAGCTATTTAGTTGATACATACGAACACCAAGTAGCTTTTTTCTTGCTTTTGCTTTTATGGATCTGCCTTCAGTAATTGTTCATCTGTTCATTGCTTTGAAGAGCTAGAGCTTGAACACACGTTTTCAAACGTATTCTTCAGTATACCATAAGAAATAAAAAGGCATTGATTAACTAATCTGGAAACCTTGGCTGATTTCCCCAAGTGACTGTATTTAAACTTATTAATCTGGTTAACAAGTAGACTGAAAGAAATCAAAGAAATCAGGTATCAAATATAACAACTGGTATGGATATAGTTGTCTAACAGTACCATTGTAGCACCTCAGAAAGGAAAATTATTGTTATTACTCAGCTGGATAAACTTGGGGAGATAGTAATTTTCAGAAGGCCACAGGGGGCATCAGAAATGGAGGGGAATTTGAACTTGGGATTGTCATAAATCTTATTGACTGCAGTTATTTGCTTTAGCTGGGAAGTACCATTTACACAGATTGCAATCATTACTTTTTTTTTTTTTACTGCAGGGTTTTTTTTTTTCTTTTTTTTTAATTATGTTTATTTTTAAGCCCTCTTGCCTTCTTTCTGCAGTTCCAGGATATATCCTAAGATGCATCTCTCTTTCTCAGATGAGCGTGCTGTTTCCTCTGCAGTCTGAAGGTGGCAGTGTTCATCAGAAAGTATTATTAATGTCAGCGTAACCCTGGTCTTTAGCACCATGCATTCTTTTATTATATTGCCAGGGGTTCACTGTTAGGATGGTTCTCACTGGTTCCTATGGGAAAATACTACACCACAGACTGGTGAAATGAAAAAAAAAAAAGGTTTTACTGATCATGAAATAGCAGATGCTGTCCAGAACAGCTTCAACAAGGAAGCTTTCTCTAGAATGGAAACATAAAATCCCCATATTCTCTTTGCCAGCCGGTTCCCCTGTCTCTCTCAGCACTCGCAGTCCCATCTCCTGTGTTTGTCTCACAGATCAGGCAGGAATTCAGCCCCAACTCACTCAGAAATCCAGTATCAACTCACACAGGCTCACATCAGATTATGTTAATCTGTGGATGCTTTAGTATTCAGTTTAATCTCTCGGTAGCTAGATTAACTGATCACTAGAACCTGCCTTCAGTCACTGCTCCTCCACTACCCTAGTGCCTCAAGCTGCAGCTCCTATGCCTCTCTCTACTTCCAGGCACCCCAATTCTCCCATCAACTACTATCTTTTCAAGCCATTTCTCTACTTTCCCAACCTAATTGTTGAGCCCTCCTGCTCCTTCCTCATCTTAATTAGCTACCACCACTGTTTCAGCAATCCCTAACCTTCTACTGTTACTCATTTAATCCCCTCCATCTATTCTCAACCCCTTGGGGTCTACTCTCACATTGTTTTGCAGTTGCTATTCATTGAGTAAGCCCTACCTGAATAGGTAGTGTATTTTACCTTAGATACAATAAGAGAGGAATCCCCATAGAAGAAACAGATATATGAGTCTACAGGTTCAAAACCTTTAGAGGGGTAGATGGTATCCCCACCCCAAAACCATCACAGCAAGTGTTTCTTTTCCCTTCTTTACTTACAATGCAATCAGTACACTGGGTAAACAACATTAAACATCTTTTACTTATAGTTAGTGATGGAACAAGGTAAAGTAAAAAAGCAACACCCTAAAATGCAAACAACCAGTATAACTTGTATACAGTGGTAAGGATAACATGACAACACAGCAACAACACTACTTCATCAGTCCAGCAATATTGAGAGTCAAACATATCCTCCTCCTGCAAAGGTTTCTTGGCAACAGTGCACATGCTGTGTTGGGAACAAAGGGTACAAGGCCCCTCACTCATCGTCGAAGACACACCCTACACCTAATGTTTCTGAATGAAAAGCTGTTGGGTCAATATTTCTCTGGCATCTCCAGTAATGAAACACCTTGGAGTGATCACCATCTTTGAAATTCTATCTTACAGTACCTACAGTATATACTAGAAATCAAAACTTGCCTCCTAAACTAAGAAGGGCCATAATTTACACTAATAGATTGATTGCGTGAACTCTGGATTCCTCAAATTGTAAATAAATACTGAGACACATGGGGTTAGATTTTATAAATTTACGCGCGCGCGTACTTTTGTTCGTGCACCTGGCATGAACAAAAGTACGCTGGATTTTATAAGATACGCGCGTAGCCGCGCGCATCTTATAAAATCCGGGGTCGGCGCGCGCAAGGAGGTGCACATTTGTGCGCGCGCTGCCTGTTCCCTCCAAGGCCGCTCCAAGATCGGAGTGGCCTCGGAGGGAACTTTCCTTCCGCCTCCCCTCACCTTCTCCTCTTTTCCCCTACCTAACCCACTCCCCCGGCCTTATCTAACCTCCCCCCCCCCACCTTTGTTGGCAGACTTATGCCTGCTGGAAGCAGGTGTAAATCTGCGCGCGCCAGCGGGCTGCTGGCATGCCATCATCTGACCCAGGGGCTGGTCCGGAGGCCTCGACCACGCCCCTGGGCCGGCGACACCCCCCGACACGCCTCCAGCCCCACCCCGAAATTCGCGCCGCCTACCCGACACACCCCCTTTGCAAAGCCCCGGGACTTACGCGCGTCCCGGGGCTTGTGCGCGCCGCCGAGCCTATGTAAAATAGGCTCAGCGCGCGCAGGGGCTTTTTAAGAGGGTTACGCGCATAACTTATGCGCGTAACCCTTTTAAAATCCGGCCCATGATGTTGCTGAAGCTTTTAATAACTGGAACAGCTCTCTTTGCTGTTATAGATGGTATTACCCCATTGCATTATGTAAAAATTAAAAGATCTACCCAGATCCCTTGGTTCTCTCAAGAACTTAAAAAGTTGAAATCCAGAGGATCTTTTTCTTTATCTTTATTAAAATTTGTGAATCGCTTAACATGAATCTAAGGGTGATCCAGGAAACTACAGATCAGTGGGTCTGACGTCAACTATCAGAGACAACCATAAGAACATAAGAAATTGCCATGCTAGGTCAGACCAAGGGTCCATCAAGCCCAGCATCCTGTTTCCAACAGAAGCCAAACCAGGCCACAAGAACCTGGCAATTACACAAACACTAAGAAGATCCCATGCTATTGATGCAATTAATAGCAGTGGCTATTCCCTAAGTAAACTTGATTAATAGCAGTTAATGGACTTCTCCTCCAAGAACTTATCCAAACCTTTTTTGAACCCAACTACACTAAGTGCACTAACCACATCCTTTGGCAACAAATTCCAGAGCTTTATTGTGCGTTGAGTAAAAAAAATTTTCTCCGATTAGTCTTAAATGTGCTATTTGCTAACTTCATGGAATGCCCCCTAGACCTTCCATTATTCGAAAGTGTAAATAACAGATTCCCATCTACTGGTTCAAGATCTCTCATGATCTTAAAGACCTCTATCATACCCCCCTCAGCCGTCTCTTCTCCAAGCTGAACAGCCCTAACCTCTTCAGCCTTTCCTCATAGGGGAGCTGTTCCATCCCCTTTATTATTTTGGTTGCCCTTCTCTGTAGCTTCTCCATCGCAACTATATCTTTTTTGAGATGCGGCGACCAGAATTGTACACAGAATTCAAGGTGCGGTCTTATCACGGAGCGATATCGAGGCATTATGACATTTTCCGTTTTATTAACCATTCCTTTCCTAATAATTCCTGACATTCTGTTTGCTTTTTTGACTGCTGCAGCACACTGAGTCGACGATTTTAAAGTATTATCCACTCTGATGCCTAGATCTTTTTCCTGGGTGGTAGCTCCTAATATGGATCCTAACATCGTGTAACTACAGCATATAGTACCCTATATGCTGTAGTTCCCTATATGCAACACCTTGCACTTGTCCACATTAAATTTCATCTGCCATTTGGATGCCCAATCCTCCAGTCTTGCAAGGTCCCCCAGTGTATCACAACCAACACGAGCCATGACATTTTTACAGTTTGGGGTACTGATGCGCAGACATTAAGGAATAAAACACAGGACTGCTTCTACGGCCAAGTCCATAAGCAAAGCAGGTCAAGTAGCACTGACTGATACATGGGGTAACTTGCAAGACGTGGCAGATACTGTCAGGGGAAGCTTGCTGGGCACACTGGATGGACCATTGGTCCTTTCCTTACGTCATTTCTGTGTGTCTGTGTTTCTATAAAGAACAAAATTGCTGAACATATAGATAGGCATAGTTTAATGAGACAAAGTCGGCATGGATTTAGCCAAGGGGGAAGTCTTGCCTCACCAGTCTGCTACATTTTGTTGAGGGTGTAAACAAACATGTGGATAAAGGTGAGCCACTTAATATAGTGTATCTGGATTTCCAGAAAGCATTTGACAAAGTCCCTCATGAGAGACTTCTTAAAGTCATGGGATGAGGGCAGTGTCCTGTTGTAGACTGTGAATTGGTTAAAGGATAGAAATAAGAGAACAGGTCTGTATGGTCAGTTTTCCCAATGGAGAAGGGTGAATAGTGCAGTGCCCCAGGGATCTGTTCTCTGACAACTGCTTTTGAATATATTTATAAATGACCTGGAATTGGAAACGAGAGAGGTAATCACATTTGTCAATGACACAAAATTATTCCAAGTTGTTAAATCACAAGAGGATTGTGAGAAATTGCAAAAGGACCTTGCAAAACTGGGAGACTGGGATTTTGATGGCAAGTGAAATTTAATGTGGACAAGTGCAAAGTGATGCACTTAGTTTATTTATTAAACGTGTTTTTATGCCGCTGTCTATATAAACTGAAGCAGCTTACAATTGAAAAATACATAATTATATCATACAAAAGAACACAATAAGAAAATGCAAGTTAGTATTCAGGTAATAGAAAAGATTGCAAAGATTGAATTTGTCAGCTTTATATCTGGATTCTTCATACAGAGGATTGATGGTATATTGTGAGAGATCGTAGGAAAGAGTAACTCAAATTATAGCTACACAATGCAAGGATCCACATTAGGAGTCACCATTCAGGAAAAGGATCTAGGTGTCATTCATTGATAATATGTTGAAATCTTCTGTTCAGTGTGCAGCAGCAGCAGCCAATAAAGCAAATAAAATACTAGGAATTAAGAATGGAATAGAGAATAAAATAGAGAATCTCATAATGCCTCTGTATCGCTCTATGTGTGCCGTTCTGGTCACCACCTCTCAAAAATGATATAGCAGAATTAGAAAATATAGAGAGAAGGACAACCAAAATGATAAAGAGGATGGAATGATTCCCCTATGAGGAAAGGCTAAAGGGTTCAGACTCTTCAGCTGAGGGGAGCCATGACAGAAGTCTATAAAATAATGAGTGGAGTGGAACGAGTAAACATTAATCGGTTGTTTACTCTATCAAAAAGGACAAAACTAGGGGAGACACAATGAAGTTACTAAGTGATATATTTAAAATGAATAAGATAAAAAAATATTTATAATCTTACACTGAACAGATAAAAGAAGCAGATATAAATGCGAAAAAGACATATTTCTCAATCAATTCTTACTTCTTGTAATTATACCAAGGAATTATTTTTCACAGTCACCCATTTAACAAATCATCATAATAAAACACAATATACATAATGCACATTGCAACCTAATAATTTTGCCATCTTTTTTGGAAAAAAAAAATCAATGATCCAGGTCAAAAATTTGCCAACATTCGAAAGCCAAGTGACATTCAGACTGAATTTGATGCACCACTTTGGACCAATTTTGAAGCTGTTACGAATGACAACATCATATAGATAGTAAGGAAAATAAATCAAATGGTCTGTCCTCTACCCTTGCAGCATTGCTGCTATCAGAGTACCTCTGGACAAGATCTGTGTCCCTCTGAAAAAGTTGGTTAATCTCTCTCTAAGTTCTGGAGAGTTACCTTCTATTGGGAATCAAGCCACTTTTTTTCAAAAACCACAAGCAGATAAGTCTGACTTGCCAAATTATAGACCAATATCTTCCATCCCATCCCTGACAAAGGTTGTGAAAGCAGCAGTTCTCAAACAGCTACAAACAGGTTTGGATGAACATGATATATTGGATAATTTTCAGTTTGGGTTTAGGGCCAAATTAAGCACAGCACTTCGTTAAGATCCAGCATGGATTTTATCTATTGTGGTTTTAATTGTGGTCCAAATTTATCCTGTTTTTTTTTAGATCTTTCCTTCACATTTGACACTCTTGCCTTTCCCAAATTGGTCTTGGAGAGACCATCTTGAATTGGTTTGTTTCCTATCTGTCAAACAGGTCTTAACAAATCAAATTTGGACATCAAACCTCATCATGGTACTTACTAAACACAGGTGTCCCACAGGGGTCCACTCTTTCGGCCGTACTATTTAACATATACTTGAGACCCTTGTGCAAACTTCTTGCTGGGTTAAGCCTACACTATTATTTCTACGACAGTGTTATCCAGTTCTTTTTCCCTTGTTCCCCAGACAATAATTTCACCTTAGATTTTGTTGATGTTTACTTGATAAATATAGAAAGCTGGCTATCTTGCAATAGACCTTTGCTGAGCCTTGGAAAAACTGAGATTTGGATTTAAGTAAAAGTGAAGAAAAGACTTCTCCAGCTAAATTTTCTTTTCAGGGCCATGACATTCCGATCATTCGTCAAGCAAAAAATTTCAGAATTACCTTGCAGTCATTAGCTTTCATTTAAAGCATACCAAATCACTAGTACAAAATTATGCTTGGAAACTTTGCATGCTTTAGATTAAAACCCCACCTGGATCCTTTCGAACAGTTTTGCAAGCATTAATATCGCCAAGCTTAAACTACTGTAATTCCCTATACTTAGGTCTCCCTCAGTATACTCTACAGGTGCTTCAAATAATTCAAGATTCTGCTGGTAGAATATTGACAGGCTCCTCCAAATATGATCACATACCCCTCCTTCTAAACACATTACACTAGTTACCCCTAGAATACCGGATACAATATAACATTTTAATCATGATTCATAACGCGTTGAGTGGAGATTCTCCTCTTTGTATCAGTTCCTTGCTCAAAATTCACCATCCTATCTGGTGTGCAATTATAGTGCCAGTGCCTACTTAATATTATAAGTTTGTCAGAGCTTCGAGAAAGGATATTTTCTATTAGGGAATGGCATTAGGGAGAAACAAATTAGGAAATGAAATGACATTTCCTATTTAGTTTTGGCTCGTTTTCAAAATGAAACGATTTAAATTCTGATGAAATTTTGCGGAATCTTGTTTTGTTTTGAAAATCTAAAAAAAAAAAAAAAAAGTCATCCGTCAGGCTTAGGCTTAGGTCTCGGCCCAAGGCCGGGGCCTCAGCTAGGGAATAGACAGCACCCAATGCCAGGGCCTCAACAGAGACCAGAGCAAAGGCCCAGGCCCAAACGATTTGCTGGGGTTGGGAAATTTCCTGATCCTCACTTACCTTCTCCAACAGGGATCTGATGTCATGCCCAGAGCCAATGGCAGGACTCAGACCAGAGGCTGGGTCCTGACGCCCAGACCTTGTCTTAGGCCAGGGTCTGGGCTCAGTCCTGATGCCCAGGTCTCGGCATAGGCCAGGGCCCAGACGCCGGGACCCAGCCAGAGGCCTCATTCCGATGCCTGGGCCTCAGCAAAAGCCAGTCCAGAGGCCTGGGCTGGACATTGGGGCACAGCCTAAAGTCCTGGTCCTGATGCTTGGGCTTCATCCCAATCTCAGGCCCAATGCCAGGTCTTGGCCTGAAGGCTAGGTACCAAATCCTTGGCCTTGGTCTAGGCCACTGTCTGGCCTGGAGGCCCTGTCCCAACACCTGGGACTCAGCTCAAGCCCAGGCTTGAACTGCTGCACATCAAAATGGCACCCTCCGCTGGGGAGGATGTGCTGAAATTAATTAACTTCAGCATGTCCCAAATGGATGCCATCATTTAAAGTAAGAAGGAAAAGGACATCGCAAGAACCTCTGAGGCCTGTGCTCCAGCCTCCAAGACCCTGCGCCAAGACCCCAACATCAGAATACGGCCTTCAAGCCGGGTCCTGGCCTAGGCTGAGGCCCTGGCATCAGGACCCTGCCTCCAGGCATTAGGACCTAGCCTCTGCGCCAAGCCCTAGCCTAGGCAGAGGCTTAGGTGTTAAAAACTGGTCTCTGGGCCAGGTCTCAGCATCGGGCCTGGACTTGGGCCGAGGCCCAGGTGTTGTACCCAGGCCTGAGAGTCAACCTTGGGTCCAGGCCCTTATCTAGGACCAGGCTCATGCATTGCGACCAGGCCTCCAAGCCTGGACCTTGCATAGCGCCTAGGCTGAGGTTACATTGACCTTCTGCAGCCTAGGTCTACGCAAAACTCAGGCTTCGGTCTTGGCTTAGGCCTATTCTATATTTCCCTCCTGGATCGAGTAAATGAGGGCCGAGGAGGATCTTGGCTTTGGCATTTTTGGATGGATTGGTAATGAGCATGGGAGACCTCAGGAAGCCCCACTTTTTTTTTTCTGTTTTTTTTTGGAGGGGGGTAATGTTTATTTTTTTATTTTTTAAGTAAAGAGATAAAATATAAAAGGAATAAATAAGTGACATATATATTTATGTGACTGATTAGATTTGACACTTGTATCATAACTTACTGAAAAAGTGTTAAAATTTGTTATTGTTCAATCAAAATATTGAAAGATAAACTAGAGAAACAAAATAAACATTAAATAAAATGAAATTTGTGTGGAAAAAATACAAATACAAAATGAAAAACAAAACTAAATTTTTATCCCTGCACACCCCTATTTTTTTATTGCAGGCGTAATGTTATAGAACCAGCTTCCTTTGAGTTTACGTAAGCAAGGCTGCAGGAAGACATTTAAAAACAGCTAAAAATGCACCTATTTAAGCACGTTTTCAATGTGTTTTGATTAATTTATAGTTGGTTCTTGTTATAGACCATTGTGAATCTTGCTGATCTTTGTTCCAGTTTATAATTGGTATTATTGTTCATTTATTCTCAAACATTTTAACTTGGAAACTGCTTAGAACATGGGATTATGTGGTCTATACTTTTTTCAAATAAATAAATATATACTGTATATTGTAGCACTTGCGTGGGTTTATCCAGGGGTTTATCCCCTTTTTATGGTAATTAGTCCCTTTGTAACAAGGCGCAGCTCATTCAAGGAGAACTCATTGGGGTCCTTTGCAACTTAGATGAATCACCATGCAGAGACTTCTAGATTGAGGGAGGCATTGTGGGCGCAAGTTTATTTTTTATTATTTTTTGAAATGAACTCCAGTCCTTTATGCATGAACAAGGGGAACAGGCTGATATATCTTTGCTTTTGCAGATCCCTGGAACTGGGACCAATGTCTTATCAGGCAACCCTCCCACCCCCCCCATTTAAGGAATATGTGTCCACTGAAAGGAGCTGTGATTGCAGGAATGTCACACTCCATTTGATATCCCTAGAGCAGTAATTCCCAGACCTGTCCTGGAGGACCCCAAGCTAGATGGGTTTCAGGATATCCACAGTGAATATACTTGAGATAAATGTGCACGCACTGCCTCCATAGCATGCACAGCATATTCATTGTGGATATCATGAAAACCTGACTGGCTGGGGTCTCTCAGGACAGGTTTGGGAAGCTGTGCCCTAGCGCATTTCATCACCAGTTATACAGTACTTAACTGAGTTCCTTTGGAGGACAAAATTAGCCGGGGCTTCAGCAGCTTGAGTATCTTGGAGGTACAGTAACAGCTGCTGGTCAAAGGGTGTCCAGCTATGACTCTCTCCCAGGGCCAAAGGAACCATTAGGCGAGCTAGGTCAAAGAGAAGAAGAGGGTCTGCTGGTGCGCGGCCTGAAGAGAAACCTGCTGGGCCACAGCAGAGCCATCCTGCCACAGCCGCAAGACAGCCATACAGGGCCGGAAGAGAGGCCTGCAAGAGCTGAAGAATGGAAGAGGGGCCGCAAGCCCCTGCCGGAGCCCAAGCAAAAGGGGCCGTGAGCTGCTGCCGGAGCCCAAGCCAGTGGCGGCTGAAGAAAGGAAGAGGGTCCGTGAGCCGCTGTCGGAGCCCAAGTTGGCGGCGGCTGAAAAAATTGAGACAAGCCCAAGTGTCACCGCTAGAACCCGGGAGAGTGACGTCTCTGCCAGCTGCCACCCGCCAGAGACCAGGCCGGCAGGGGGCCGAAGAAAAGAAGATCGGCGCTGTTAGCTGCCGCCGGAGACAAGGCCGGCGGGCCAAAGACGAGCTGTTCAGCTGGAGGCCTTTGTGTGTGTCTGTGTGGCGTATGTGAGACAGGGAGGGTGCTTCTGTGTCTGTGTGGTGTGTATGTGAGGCAGGGAGGGTGCTTCTGAGTCTGGTGTGATACAGGGAGGGTACTTCTGTGTCTGTGTGTGGTGTGTATGTGAGGCAGAGAGGGTGCATCTGTGTCTGTGTGTGGTGTGAGACAGGGAGGGTGCTTCTGTGTCAGTGTGTGGTGTGAGACAGGGAGGGTGCTTCTGTGTGGTGTGAGACGGGGGGGTGCTTCTGTGTGTGTGTGTGGTATTTGTGCAAGAGAGAGATGGAGCATGTTTTTGGCTGGCTGTGGCTGTGAGAGACAGGGGGCAAGTGTATGACTGAGCCTGTTTATAAGTGAGATAGGAAATACTATCTAAATAATTGGAGGTAAATGAATCAATACTATAACAAATATGAGTCCAATTAAATCTAACACTTTATTATCCAATTATAATGGACCTATGTATGTAATGAAACAATCTTAGTCATTAAAAATCACCCCATACATAATACTCTTTAAATTCTCTCAACACTCACATCCATACCTCAGCAATCACATCCATACCACTCACTTTCATGCTTTATCCGAATTTCAACACAACCATTCCCTTCATTCACGTACTCATCCATGCATTCAGTGCCCATAAAACCATGAGCTTCTAAGCTCCAAAATTTAACAATATGGCATCACTTTTTAAAAAATGTGCTAATTCACATAATTATCTTTACATAAATATGGTGAATCAATGTATTTCACAAACATATATTCCCTTATCTTAAGTCCAATTCTTTCATCATTTTAAATGAATCTTCTGAACTCAGTCCAATCCTTCTTAGGAGTAGATCTTTAAGATCATTTAAAATGATCTTAAATCATCAGAGAAGCTTATAAAGGATCACTTCTCGTCCCTCAAACCAAAGCTACTCACCATTTAACTTTTAGAGACCGAGCCTTCTCCACAGCCGGACCATCAATATGGAATTCTATTCCCCCGGATCTGAGACAAGAACCATGCCTACCCACTTTCAGAAAAAGGCTCAAGACTTGGCTGTTTAAGCAAGCCTTCCCAGATTCCGTTTGAAAGACAATGACATCCTCTAAGAGACTTCACAATATAATGTAAATATTTATTCCTTAACTGATCAGTTATCTTGCTCTAATTCTTTCCCACAGTTAGACTTTACCCTGTTTTAATGTAACTTTACGACCTTCACACTTGTTAATGTTCTGTTATTTGACTCATTCCTCCTGTTATCTGTAAACCAGCATGATGTGATTTTTAATCACGAATGCCGGTATAGAAAAACTCTAAATAAATAAATAAAATGATGAAAGAATTGGACTTAAGATAAGGGAATATATGTTTGTGAAATACATGGATTCACCATATTTATGTAAAGATAATTATGTGAATTAGCATATTTTTGAAAAAGTTATGCCATATTAAATTTTGGAGCTTAGAAGCTCATGGTTTTATGGGCACTGAATGCATGGATGAGTACGTGAATGAAGGGAATGGTTGTGTTGAAATTCAGGTAAAGCATGAAAGTGAGTGGTATGGATATGATTGCTGAGGTATGGATGTGAGTGTTGAGAGAATTTAAAGAGTATTATGTATGGGGTGATTTTTAATGACTAAGATTGTTTCATTACATACATAGGCCCATTATAATTGGATAATAAAGTGTTAGATTTAATTGGACTCATATTTGTTATAGTATTGATTCATTTACCTCCAATTATTTAGATAGTATTTCCTATGTTTTGGAGGGCATGCATATTTTTGTTTACCTTATAAGTGAGATAGAACATGTGTGTGATTGAGAGCTTGTGTGTAAGTGAAATAGAGAGAGCATGTGTGTGATTGAGAAAGACTAGCCAGAGAGGTGATGTGTGTATGTGTGAGAGAGACTAATCAGGGAGATGACTGGTATGTGTGTGCTTGTGTGTGTGAGAGAGACTGGTTGGGGAGATGATTGGTGTGTGAGAGAAAAAAACTGGTCCTGATGATGTGACTGGTGTGTGTTTGTGAGAGAGAGAAGAGACTAGTTGTGGTCTCTAAGGAAGAGGACTGTGAGGACAGCTTCAGCAGCTACTGCTGCTTCTGGTGTGGCCTGCAAGGGAAAGGAGTAGAAGAACTACTGGAGAGGGTAAGTAAAGGTGGCTTTTTAAGTTCATTTTTCTTGATTGACTACCATTTAATTATTGGGTATTATGTGATATAAGAACATAAGAAATTGCCATGCTGGATCAGACCAAGGGTCCATCAAGCCCAGCATCCTGTTTCCAACAGAGGCCAAACCAGGCCATAAGAACCTGGCAATTATCCAAACCAGTGGCGTAGCCACGGGTGGGCCTGGGTGGGCAGGTGCCCACCCAACTTAGACCCAGGACCACCCAACTGGCACCGGAACTGCAAGGCTGTCGCGGGATCCCATCCCCGCGACAGCGAACCCACGCCTCGCGCGCCATCACGGCACACGTGGGGAAGCGCTGCTGCGGCCGTATGGCCAACTGGTCTTCCTGTTGAGGGGGGGGGGGAGCGGAAGCGCCGCGCGCAGCTTCCGCTTCCTCTCCCAATGCAGGAAGATCAGCTGCCTCTCCTACTGCCACCGGCCTCCTGCTATCTTTGGGCCAAACGGCCCACCGAACTTCCTGTTTGGGGGTGGGGGAGCGGAAGCGCCGCGCACAGCTTCTGCTTTCTCCCCCAAAGCAGGAAGATCAGCTGCCTCTCCTGCTGCCACCGGCCTCCTGCTATCTTCGGAGCGTCGGGCGGTATAGGGCCCCTGCCGATCTTCCTGCTTGGGGGGGGGGAGGGAGGAACGGACGTTGTGCGCTTGCGCTTCCGCTCCCCCCTCCCCCGACAGGAAAGTTCGGCGGGCAGTACGGCCCGACGCCCGAAGATAGCAGGAGGCCGGTGGCAGCAGGAGAGGCAGCTGATCTTCCTGCTCTGGGGGAGAAAGCGGAAGCTGTGCACGTGCTTGAATGTGTATGTGTGGATGAGAATGGGAGTGTGTGTGGTGGGTGAAACTGGAGCCTGGGTGTGTATGTGGGTGAGAATGGAAGCTGAATATGTGGTGAATGGGAAGCTCGAATGTGTGTTATGTGTGGTTGAGATGGGAGGCCTGGGTTTGTGTGGGTGGGTGAGAATGGAAGCTTGAATATGTGGGTGAATGGGAGCTCGAATGTGTGTATGTGTGGTTGAGAATGGGAGCCTGGGTTTGTGTGGGTGGGTGAGAATGGAAGCTTGAATATGTGGATAAGAATGGGTGCTTGAATGTGTGTATGTGTGGGTGAGAATGGAAGCTTGAATATGTGGGTGAATGGGAGCTTGAATGTGTGTATGTGTGGGTGAGAATGGGAGCCTGAATGTGTGTATATATGGGTGAGAATGAGAGCCTGGGTTTGTGTGGGTGGGTGAGAATGGAAGCTTGAATATGTGGATAAGAATGGGTGCTTGAATGTGTGTATGTGTGGGTGAGAATAGGACCTTAAATGTGTATATGTATGGATGAGAATGGGAGCTTGAATATGTGTGGGTGAGACTGGGAGCATGGGTTTGTGGGTGAGACTGGGAGTCTGGGTTTATGTGTGTGGGTGAGAATGGGTGCCTGGATGTGCGTCTGTGTGTGCATAAGAATATAAGCCTGGGGAGGGGTGAGAAAGTGAGAACTTGTATGTGTGTATGCAGAGAATGTGAGCTGGGGGGGGGAGGAGAGCATATGAGAGTGAGAGCTTGAGTGTGTGAGAGGGAGTCTGTGAGAGAAAGTGTGTGTGTGTGTGTGTGTGTGTGTAAGGGAAGAAGACAGTAATAGAAGAAAGACACTGAAAAGGAATTAGGAAATGAGCTATAAGGGAAAAAATGGGAAAAAGAGACCAGGACCAACTGATTAGAAAAATACAAAGATCAGACAACAAAAGTAAAAATATATATCTATATTTTGAGATGTTAGCAATTTAAATATAAGCAACACAACCACTCTCAAAATTTATGGACCAGGTAGGAGCCGTGTATAAAATCATAATAATAAGAAGGCTAAAGTACCACAAATCACCGTGAATTATGTTTGTATCATTAAGTAAACCTCATACTTAAGCGTAGATGTGAATGCTATGCTGCATAATTTGGCATTATTTATCAGTAAAAAAACAACTAGTAGACCTGCATGCCTACAGCCCACCCATGTTAACCTTGTGCCCACCCAAAAAATCAATTCTGGCTACGCCACTGATCCAAACACTAAGAAGATCCCATGCTACTAATGCAATTAATAGCAGTGGCTATTCCCTAAGTAAATTAAAGACATGGCTATTCGGCCAAGCCTTCCCTGCCACTAGCCCAACAGTCTGATTTAGAATTATCATTCCGTCTATGTAAATTCCGTCTATGTAAATAAACAAATGCTAATCATGCTCACAAGTCATCATGATGTCGGCCCCCTGCCTCCCTCCCATATTCCATTGTATATAGTAATTTATCTTCGTTCTCCCCCTCTTTTTTCCTTCTCCCAGTTAAAGCAACCTTGTTATAATGTAACTTTTATGCTCCTTTAAATTGTCACTTGTTTATTGGTTGGTTATTGTTCTGCTCAGTTCAATGTAAACAGAGTTGATTTGATTTGTATCAAGAAAGTCGGTATATAAAAGCCATAAATAAATAAAATAAATAAATAAGTAATGTGTCTGCTGTTTTGAAATATTTTATTGGTGTTTGGTAAAGCTTTCAAAATTTGCATGAGTCTAATTATTGGATATTCTATTCATCAGCTGTTTTGAAATTATTTTATTAGTATGATTTTACTGTTATGATTAATGATTTATATATCTTGATTTTATTGATTGTTTCATGAGGAATGGTGATTTTTGTTTTTCCATTGTGCACTGTACAGTCTGGCGTGATGCGTTTTACAGTTCAGTTTTTGTCTGCGCATTTTTATTTATACTTTATGTGGCTTTATTCTGTAATTGGTGAGGGTTTGTATTCTGCATGCAAAGTCTGAGATGAAGCATTCTTAGCATGTGGTTTCTCTGTAGGGATCTGTAGTAGCTTGGCCTGTTCTGTTTTCCTGATAGGAGGTGTATTGATATTTTAGATTCTGGTATAATATTTGTGGTATTCTTTTTCATAGGTAAGGTTGTTATTCTTTGAGTGTTGGCAGATAGTACTGTGCTGATATGGGAGGACCATGCCAAAACATCATAATAGGTATGATGCCTTGTGAATTCCAAGATGCAAAGTTTTCTTGTTGGCATCACAACAGTGCATGAGATTATCACAACGTATATATTAATTTTACCTCAGAATGTAATTTTTCAAGTAAAATATGTTGTTATAAATGCATAATTTAAAATTGTGTATGGGGGGCACCAGGCTGTAAGGTTTGCCTAGGGTGCCTAATACCCTTGCCGTGCTCTCTCCTGCTTTCTTCCTTTCTCTCTTTTAGCTCTGAGCATACAGCTCTCAGCTTAGCTCTCTTGGGTCTCAGCCTCACTCCCACCTTTTGCTTTGTGCAATCTTACCTACAACCTCTGCAGCTCTGTTTCCAGAGTAAGGCAGAACACCCAGGCACCCTGTCTTTGTTCTCCTGATTGGCTAGGACAACTCTGATGTTTCTCAGTTTGTCCTATTGGATCCCATTGGTTGAACTTGTCATGCAGTTTCTGTAGCCAGACAGCTTGGCTCAGGAGAGGCTTTGCTGCCTGGTTTTGTCTCTTCTTGTTCAGAAGTTACCCTCCAAGTTGTTGAGGCTTCCTGACACGGTCTCCCAGCTGCACAGTCTGAGTTCGCAGTTTAAACTGTAACAGCATTTCCAAGGCACTCCTTTTGCTGAAAATAGGACAAGAAACAATATCCAACAGAGTATTTATGCCTCTGTATCTGGATTGCCAGTGCTACAGCACATCTCTTAGTAAGTGTTCCAAGGTTAAACAGTACAGCCCCAAATGGAGGTAAGCTCAGGGGAGCTGGGATTCATTTCTTTAGCAGCCCAGTCACAGTTAGATATGTCTTCTTTCAGCCCGTACTGCCCATGTTCCTGGCGTTCTTCCCCAGCTACAGCCACTGTCACCACTCCATGCAAAAAAACATAATATCACAGCCTTCCTTAGCTGCTTCTGAATCTTTCTGGCTAAAGAGCTGTCCTAAAGTTAGCCAGATAAAGTTATCCGGCTACTTTTAAGATAGCCGTTTATATTCAGTAGTGTGCCTGCACTACTGAATAGTGCATATCCCTCCAAAGTTTGCTGGATACGTTTATCTGGCTAATTTTGCAATCTGGCCTCATAGTGAACAATATGAACCTGATCGTGAACAATGTCAGATTCTAGGTAAGCCAACCACAAGGTACTTAAATATTATATATATATATATATATATATATATATATATATATATAAAGATATTTTTGGTAAGTCCCCTTTAATTTCTCATCTAGTGCCTTTCAACATATGGAGAAAGACCAAAAACTGGAAGATCTACAAGTGGGCCACAGGAGAAAAGTGGTCAGTGCGAGTCAGGACAGTCAGATGGTGAATATTCTCAAACTTATGGTTCTGACATCTAAAAATCTGAAAAATTTTCTTTTTTAAATTTAAGGGAGGAAATCTTTAAGCTATCTGCATTGGGACAGTGTCCATGGGTACTTTTTACCATCGCAGGTCTTATACCAGTTCACAAAGGGAAGGAATACGTGGACTCTCCATGGGTAGAAAGTACTCAGAGACACTTATTAGAATGATTTTGTTTTAAAAAAAAAAAAGCTAACAAAGTAATCAAGTCAGAGTGGATATAGGAACTTTACATAGGTTTTGGAATCATCAAGGGAAAAATATGAGGATAAGTTAGAAAATCCAAATGAATGAGCATAAATTCAGATGCTCTTCTCCAGATTTAAGAATCCGTTATAATATTAAGATACAAGCCGTTAAGCTACATTAAAAAAAATTTTCAGTCCATTTTCGAACACAGCACCCTTCTACACTTTTTCTCCCTCACTCCCCCTTTCCCCTCGTTCACTCACCCCCTTCCCTCCACTCAGTCTTACTCACCTTCTGTCTCCCACTGCCTCCCTCCCCTCACTCTCACCTCCCTCCCCTTCCCTCAGTCACTCCCCACCCTCTCTCAATCCCATCCCCTCCCCCTCAGCCCTCCTCCACTCCCTTTTTCTCTGCTCCACAACTTCTTACCCTTCTACTTACTCACATCCCTCTGTCTCTCAACCTCCCCCTCATTCTCCCCTCTTCCCCTCTTCCCCACCTCTCCCCCCTCATTGTCCCTCTCCCCTCACTCCTCCCCACCTCTCCCACCCACCCACCCACTCTCTCCTCCCCCTCTCTCTCCCACCCACCCACTCTCTCCTCCCTCCCTCCCACCCACCCACACTCTCCTCCCACCCACTCACTCCCTCCCTCACTCCCCCTCCCTCCCTCTCACTCTCTCCCTCCCTCACCTCCCTCCCTCTCACTCTCTCCTTCCTCGCTACTGGCCGCCGCTCCTCGCGCTGCCGCTCGATTGCCGCCATGTTGATATCCAGCTGACGCTCGCTGAGGACCGACGTGCTTGTCCGCACATGCGCAGTAGAGCTGCTCTCTACTGCGCATTTGCGGCACGTCGGTCAAGCTTCGTTTATTAGGTTGATTAAAATTCAGTACAATTCCTATTATCACTATGTCCTTTACAACTTTCAGACATTATGCTCCCCCCCCCCCGACATAGCCATGTTTCGCCTTACATGTTTGAATTTTTCTCAGCTCTAGTCTTTCCCGAAGAAGCCGAAAGGCGAAACATGGCTATGTCAGGGGACCATATTGTCCTGAAAGTTGTACAGGGGACAGTGATAATATGAATTTGTGGCTATTAAATTTTGAATAAACACTACATCTTCATATTATGATGGATTCTTCAGTCTGGAGAAGAGCATCTGAATTTATGCCCATTGACTTGGAATGTCTAACTTATCCTCACATTTTTTTTCCTTAATAAAAGCTATGAAATAAAGGATCTATTTTCAGCTGCTGCCCAGCTAGCAAACGGGCCGATTCAGTAAAGTCCGCGGGAGAGCGGGCGAACGCCTGCTCTCCCGGCGCGTGCACAGGCCACTCGCCTGTGCGCGCGATGCAGTATTTAAATTAGGCCCAGCAGTAGAAACAGGCGAAAGGAGGCGCTAGGGACACTAGCGCGTCCCTAGCGCCTCCTTTTGACAGGAGCAGCGGCTGTCAGCAGGTTTGACAGCCGACGTTCAATTTTGCCAGCGTTGGTTCTCAAGCCCGCTGACAGCTACGGGCTCGGAAACCGGACGCCAGCAAAATTGAGCATCCGGTTTTTGACCCAACAGCCGCAGGCGGACTTCAAATTTTTTTTTTTATTTTTTTTTTTACTTTTTTTACTCTTTGGGACCTCCGTCTTAATATCGCCATGATATTGAGTACTGTACTACCTGTTCAATTTGCCTGTATAGAGAATGATTTATTGCGTTCACTTAATAAGTTCAATTAGTTCCCGGTTAAATTGTTCATCATCTGTAATAAGTTGTTAAACTGTAAACCGGAGTGAAGGCAGCTTGCTATACCTCGGTATATAAAAGATTCGAAATAAATAAATAAATAAAGTCGGAGGGTGCACAGAAAACAGTTTTTTACTGCTTTTCTGTGCACTTCCCCGGCGCAGGCAGAAATTAACGCCTACCTTTGGGTAGGCGCTAATTTCTGAAAGTAAAATGTGCAGCTTGGCTGCACATTTACTTACTGAATCGCGCGGGAATGACTAATAGGGCCCTCAACATGCATTTGCATGTTGAGGGCACTATTAGGTTCGGCGGGTTGGACGCGCGTTTCCTCCCCTTACTTAATAAAGGGTAAGGGAAAACGCGCGTCCAATGACAGGTTACTGTACTGTATCGGCCTGAAAGTTAGTTGACCAAACTTCTCTGGTTAAGTCTTTCAGGATATTCAGTGGCACAGCACAGCAGTGCCACTGAATATGCCTAACTGTCTTAAAGACAAGCCAGAATACTTTATCTGGCTAACTTTAGTCTGCTCTACGACACAACCAGAGTTAACTGAATAGCTTATCTAACCAACTTAACTCCTCTCAGCAATACCCCTGCAATGCCTCCAGGTTATCCAGCTAAGCCGCTGGGGATTTGCCTGGCTAAGTCCAAACTTTGCTGGACAAATGGCACTGAATATTGGCTTCTAAGAGTTGAGTTTTGTTATCATGCTATGCATTGTGTACATATATTAAATGCAAATGTTAATTTGGAGAAATCCAAATATTCTGAAACGTTTGAGATGAATTGCCACCTTTGGAATGCATTGACATTTTGGCACAGTTAATTTTGGCCTCTAAATGAAATAATTCTTTTAAAACTGTTTTGTTATGCTTTGATAGTTCATTAAAGTGTATATGTGCGTGCATTTGAGATAAACAAATTTCGCTTGATAAGCACAATAATTAATTCTGTCAGTGAAGCAGGTTGTTACAACTGTAACAATATATCTACACATTTGCTTGTTAAGTAATTTGATTGTATAGAATGAATCCCATTTTGATTTAGCATGTTGTAGTGTTAAAGAAAGATAAGAGCTGAATGCAGCATTCTGGTCTTGTTCAGAAATTGATAACAGTGAAGCTGTGGGAAATCCTTTGTTGTTTAGCCCAGAACAGTTAATTTTATCCATTTAGTGAGAGATTTTCCCATATAATTTATATATGATGTCAATTGCATTGTTGCATATTAATTGGAAATGTAATTCTGGGAAAAATAGGGGGGGGGGTTTTGTTTGCTTTCCATTTAAGTAATTTAGTAGCACGATTGTTTGAAGTCCCTCTAATATAAAATACACTTATTCTAAATTTTATTTTAAGAAACTCAATTCTGTATATATTTACTGGGAAGACAGAATTTGCATCAGCTATTTTATTAACTTTTGGAACAGATGTGCATCAAAATTGATTTTGCTTTTTTTACTACTGCTGCATTCAAATGATCTCGGGTCACATATGCTTACGTTTTTTATTTTTATTTTTTTAAACAGATACAGTGGTGGCTTTCTTGAATAACTTTCATACTAAGTCTAATGAATAGATTGTGGGTTCATGCAGGTAATTGCAGATACTATGTTTGACTGTTGGAGGTGGGTGGGAGGGCTCTGGATAGGATGGGTCATTGTACATACGCTTCTATTCATATTTTGAAATTTAGAGATTGTTCTGCTTATCATATGTGCATTGTTGTGATACTTTTTTGTATGGCGATTGTTAATTTCGTTGCTTTTAAAATGCTGTAATTGGCATTGGTGTTAGGCAGAATACAAGTTTGAAATGAAATGAAATGAAATGACAGCAGATCCTGGAGTGGTACAAAAGTTTGGAGAATGCTAGCTTTTAAAATATAAATATCAATAAGGGAATGCTGTTTACAGGGGAAGGTTATAGTGTGGGGGAGGGAGGAATCAAAGGATATATAGGAATGGGGGGAAAAGCATGTTTCCAGCAGTAAGGAATCTGACCTGGATAGAGGATCAAAACTATGAAAATCACGGGAGAATCATACATTGCCATTAATTCTGCGATGATCTCCATTCTCTTCCTACCTTGGTTAGTTTGGTTAAGGCTTGGCTAATTCTAGCTTATTTGGTATAGTTTTTAGTTTGCAATTCAAAATAAACCAATATGAGAATACTTAATAACAAAATTCTTATAATCCATAATAGGTATCATTGTGGAGGATAACTTTCAATCAACTGTGTGCAGCGGCATATATGTGTGCATATGGCCACTTGTAGTTTTACCATAGTATTTTATAATGTGCATTATAAAATACATATATCTTTACCTTGCAACATACATTTTCATGCAATCCGTTGAAAGCGAGTATTTCAATGCATTGAGTAATCACAATTTTCCTATGTATTTAAAAAATAAATGCGTGCATGTTTTCCATGCAAATATAAAATAGGTCTTTTTCTCGTAAATCAGAATTTATGTGCATAAGTCGGTATATTTTAAAATATGTGTCTGTAAGTGAAATTACTAGTTTTACAATTACTCCACCAGTTTATCCAGTCCTTCTTCAGGCTATGAAGTCCCTCTTCAGCCTAAACTCCCCCCAGTTCACCCAGATCTCCCATTTGGCCAATAGTACACAATAACACTTTCAATGTCACTTATGCAAGATTTTATTTATTTATTTTATAAAATTTGTCAATTGCTTCCAGATTTCCTTAAACTGCCTAAAATGATGTACAAAATAAACATAGAACAATAGATAGTAAAACAAGCTACTTTATAAACTTAAAAATAAATTAAAAACATAAAAAATAAAATAACACATTCCACCTCAATCACCCCTGTAAGATTCGTGGACCCTTGTTGCTGTGGTGAGGTTGACCCAGCCTATGGGGAAGGCCCCGTAGGCCCTCATTGACCACTGGTGGAGCTATGCAAGGAAGAGATGGGTAAAGAGCTTCACCTATAACCAACCCTTTTCCCCTTGGGTTGAGTGCTTTGGTTCCAGGAGCTGGCAGGTCTTAGGAGGCAAGAATCTCTATGGTAGTGGTGTAGGTGAAGGTCCCGGGCCAGGCTAGGGTCAGAGGCAGGGTGGCAAGCTAGAAGGGTTAATGTCCAGGCAAGTGTCAGTGGTAGACAGCCGGCAAGAGTGGTCAGTATCCAGGCAAGGGTCAAGGGCAGGCAGCGAACAAGAGAAGTCAAAGTCCAAGCTAAGGTCAGATCCAGAAGTCATTCCAAGGGTCAGACTAGAGGCAAGGAAAAGGACTGACACAACAGGGCAGGCTGGAGAAACGAGGCAGGCAGAGCTGGAGAGACAAGGCAGACACAGGATCAGGTACGCAGGAATCGGGAAGCAAGCAAATCACACTACACACTGAATGCACGTGACCTGTTGCTGAGGCACTGGCTTTGTGACATCATCAAAGGGCGCCGCGGCCTTTTCCCTCTGCCGTCCTTTTATATGGAGCCTATGGAGGAGCAGCAGTGACAGTGATTCTAGCAGCGGCCCTGCCGCACGCGTGAGCTCTGGCGGGGATCTACCATGGAGGAGAAGACCAGCTGTCTGCGGCATTGGGGGTGAGTGTGCATAGACCCTTCCTTCACATACCTCAGTTGTCATTAAAATAATTAGCAGATGTTCATTTATGCGAATAAGTTGACAAATCTATCAGGTGAATTTTCAAAAGAGTTACACGTGAATATAATATACATCATAGCAAATTTCAAAAGCCATTATCTGCATTCAGGGCAGATTTTTAAAATTACGCATGGGGGGTACATTTGTGTGCGCTACCCGGTGCGCACAAATGTACACCCAATTTTATAACATGCGCGCTGCCGCGCGCATGTTATAAAATCCAGGGTCGGCGCGCGCAAGGGGGTGCACACATGTGCACCTTGCGCGCGCCGAGCCCTAGGGAGGCCCGATGGCTTTCCCCGTTACCCTCCCTTCCCCTATCTAACCCACCCTCCAGCCCTACCTAAATCCCCCCCACCTTATTTTGTTGAGTTATGCCTGGCGAGTGGGCTCACCTCTGGCAGGCGTCGCATGCGCGCGCCGGCTGTCTGCCGGTGCGGCAGGCCCCAACACAGGCCGCTGTATCGGGGCACTTGGTCACACCCCCGGACTGCCACCATGCCCCAGGACCGCAGCCCCGCCCACGCCCCACCCATTTTTGCGAGCCCCGGGACATACGCACGTCCCGGGGCTTGCGCACGCCGCCGAGCTTATGCAAAATAGGCTCGACGCGCGCAGGGGTTTTTTTTAATGGGTTTGCGCGCGTAACTCTTTTAAAATCCGCCCCTCAGTGTGTCATTATGTATTATATTTTATATTAAATGTACAGTGTTAGTATACTGAGACGCTTCATGTGTTACTGTATTGTGCAGGATGCAGAATAAAGATTATTTTTTAAAAAGTTCATTTAAAGTGTTTAAGACCTATTGACAATTCAATGTCATGTATTGAAGCAATTTTCAAAGCCCACATACGGGTAAAATGCATTTCCACACATAAAACCCAGTTTTAAATGTGCAAATGCTTTTAAAAATCAGGCCCCTAAGTGCCTTTTAAAATAGAAACTTATATGCAGAAATGTTGGCTTTGCCCTGAACACCCCTAGACCGCTCCCTTTTTAAGTGTAACCCTTATTTATTTAAAAATTTTATTAACTGCCTATCAACATTTCTAGGCCAAGTATAACCTTTTTATTTGAGTGGAGACATATATTTATACAGGTGCCCGACTCTGGCCGAGTTCGCCCCGCTTGGGGCTGCCTCAGGGGCTGTATGGAGAGGTTCTCTTTTTCTATATCACAACAATTCGCTTACGGAAAAAACTTCAATTATCTAATAATTTAGATAGAAGTACTGACGCGCATGGTCTCCGCTCAGATGGAGCGCACTGTTAACCTGCGTTTGGACGCAAGTTTTCGACGCGCTAGCTTTACCCCTTATTCAATAAGGCGTAATAGCACGTTGAACCCCCCCGAAACTAATAGCACCCACAACATGCAAATGCATGTTGATGGCCCTATTAGTTATTCCCACGCGATTCAGCAAGTAAAATGTGCAGCCAAGCCGCACATTTTACTTTCAGAAATTAGCGCCTACCCAAAGGTAGATGTTAATTTCTGCTGGCACCGGGAAAGTGCACAGAAAAGCAGTAAAAACTGCCTTTTCTGTACACCCTCCGACTTAATACCATGGCGATCGTAAGTCAGAGGTCCCAAAAGTTAAAAATAATTAAAAAAAAAATTTTTTAATTCGGCTCGCGGGTTGAAAACCGGATGTTCAATTTTGCCGGTGTCCGGTTTCCGAACCCGTTGTTGTCAGCGGGTTTGAGAACAGACGCCAGCAAAATTGAGCGCCGGCTGTCAAACTCGCTGACGGCCGCCGCTCTTTTATACCGCGGGCCCTCATTTGCATGCGGGCCGATACTAAATCGTGCGTCCCCTAATGGTTTCAAAGGACCAATCACAAGCTTCCCATGGTTTACAGGTGCTATTTGATTGGATGCTATCACGGTCTGGCAGGCTAGAATCAGGGAGCACCCCCACAGAAACAACATAGGACTGCAAGGCAGGACTGGAGAGGATCTTCAGTCTAACCAATTCCTTTTCCTGCAGATTGAGCCCTTGGATCTGGGGGCCGGTAGGTCTTTTCTTTCAAGCAAAACATCATGGCTGGAGCTGGACTCAAGGACAGACTGGGAGATGGAGTCAGGTACTGGCTGGGGGATGGATCCTGGCAGGGCTGAGGGTAAGACTGGTACCAAGGACAGGCAGGGGCAGATATAGGCAGGGCTTGGACAAAGGCAAGACCTGAGCAACAGACAAGGGTCTGAACTGGACTAGGCAGGATAAGGACTGGACAAGGACTGGGCAGAGACAGAACAGGACTGGCTAACAACTGGACAAGAACAGGACAAGGACAGACAACAATAAAGAAGAAGGCTCAAACAGGGCACAGGCTAGCTAGGCAAACCTAGAAGGTCCACCTAGAAGGCCCAAAGGCCGCAAGGTGAAACAGAGCGGCTCAGGAGGCCAGTGAGCAAATTGAGGAGGCCTGGAAGGCCACAGAGCAAGGCAAGGAGGCCCAGAGGCCACAGAGCAAGGCAAAAGGCCAAGATAGGCCACAAGGCAGAAAGCCCAGGTA
>NW_021821283.1:0-86724 GCF_901001135.1 Rhinatrema bivittatum
ACAGAGATTTCCATCAGATGCTAACTCCGCAGTCTAACTCACAACAGATTGCTAACTCCCAGCTCTAACACAGATAGCTTTCACATCAGATTGCTAACTCCGTACGGAGATTTCCAACAGATTGCTAACTCCTTAGCAAGACGATATCTGAGACACTACTAGACTGCTGAGTCCTCCTTCCTCAGGAGCCGATAACATCAGATTGCTACACACCGCAGTACGGATGTGAATCGTTTCTGACGATTGAAAATATTGTCCGATATTTTCAATATCGTCAGATATCAGGGGGTCCCCGATAGCGATAGGAAACCACACGATTAATTTAGTGGGTTTTCTTATCGTTATTGGGGGGGGGGGGGGCGGGAAGAAAGGACACAATCTAAAAACACAACCTGACCCTTTAAAATGAGTTTGTTAGTATCCCCCCACCCTCTGGACTCCCCCAAAACTTTTAAATACCTGGTGGTCCAGCGGGGGTCCCGGGAGCATTCTCCCGCGCTCAGGCTGTCGGCTGCCACTAATCAAAATGGCGCCGATGGCCCTTTGCTCTTACCATGTGACGGGGGCTATCGGTGCCATTGGTCGGCCCCTGTCACATGGTAGGTGCACTGGATGGCCCGTGTCATTTTTAAAGATGATGCCGGCCGTCCATTGCTCTTACCATGTGACAGGGACCGGCCAATGGCATGGATACCCTGTCACATGCTAAAGGCAAAGGGCCATTGGCGCCACTTTGTTTACTGGCAGCCGATGGCCTGAGAGCGGGAGAATGCTCCCGGGACCCCCGCTGGACCACCAGGTATTTAAAATTTTTTTGGGGGGGTCCAGAGGTGGGGGGATACTAACAAACTCATTTAAAGAGTCGGCTGTATTTTTGGTTATCGGCTCGGGCGCAGCCGATAAAAAAAAAACCCGATCGGACTGCAAGATAAAAATTTCACGATGTGAATCGGAACCGGAATCCGAACCGATACCGGTTCCGATTCACATCTCTACACCGCAGTCCAAAGCAGATCTACAACAGATTGTTAACTCCAATGGATCCGGCTTAATTATGGGATGTTGTTACTCCAGTGGATCTGGCTTAAACTTTGGATGTTGTTAACTCCATGGATCTGGCACATCACTTTGCATTGCAGGCTATACTGGGCCTGGCCCAACGCATCTCAGAACAGCAAGAAACTTTGGAGAAACTTACTGCAGCATTTCATCAGCTACACACACAGAAGATACAAGGCACAGCTTCTAACCAAGAAGGTCAGTTACAGGAGGTAACTTTAAAGACTGCTGTATCACTGGCAGCTCTTATCCGCCTTTCCGGAGAAATCCAGAAGACCCAGGGCTTTCTGCACCAGTGTTGCATGCACTTCACCTTACAGCCAACTTTATTTCCCATGGCTCTTTCGAAGACCAGCTACATCCTGTCATACTTGGATGGGAGAGCAATGTCGTGGGCATCTACCTTGTTGGAACAAAGAACCCTGTTTGCAGGACATAGAAGGATTTATGGACTTGTTTAAATCCGTCTTTGATGACCGTGCTTGTAATTCTGTTGCCTATTTTGCTTTGGTAGACTTGAAGGAAGGCAACAGATCATTGACTGAATTTGCCATAGAATTCAAGACTCTTGCAGTGGAACTTTGCTGGGACCCCAACTGTCTCAAGACTCTGTTCTGCAGAGGCCTGGATACCCACTTAAAGGACGAGCTGGCCGCTCGCTAGACACCTGACTCGCTGGATGAATTAATAGCCTTGGCCACTCGGATTGATCACCGGCTCTGAGACAAGATGAAGGAACTCCAGCCTATGGTGTTACTTGGGTTGAAACAGGCTAGAACTACCACTGCACCTCGGATGGTTCAAGTAACTTCTGCTATTGATAAGATGAACCGATGCAACTTGGTCGTGGACACTTGACCTCCAAGGAGAGAAGATTTCGGAAGAAACGCAGTTTGTGCATGTACTGTGGTCAGTCTCTACATGCCCCATTTGTCCAGGAAACGTGCGAGCCTAAGTCCGCGGGAGGACTGTTCTTGGGCCATATTGCGTTTTCTCCTCCACCTTCTCTTCCAGTCTCCGTGATCTGTGAACCAGCTACGGTTCAGACTCTTGCCTTGGTGGACTCAGGGGCAGGAGGCAACTTCATTCTCAGACGTCTGGTGGAAGACCGGAGGAGTCCTTTCATCAAACTAGAAGATCCATTATTGCATCACAACTTGAAGTGGGCTTTGGACGTTCCTTTACATCACCACTTCTCCTGAAGATCTCAGTGATTGCATCACAATTTGAAGTGGGATTTGGACATTCCTTTACAGCGCCACTTCTCTGAAGATCTCAGTGATGTCCACGGCAGTTCAACACATGGCTGCTGATATTCATAGCGCCTTCTATGTTCACTCTGGATCAAAGGTGTTCAACATTTATCCGCATTCATGGATTATAAACTTAGAGATATCTGTCATATTCCATCGATTTGGAGGATGTGTCTGATGAGCCACAGCACATAATTGATCCAAAGAAGATATCTCTGGCAACCAGCTAGTCTGTTTCCGCTGGTATGCCACCATCTCTGAAGTGGATTTTGGATGTACTCTAACATCACCACTTCTGCTGAAGCCTCAGTGACGTCCATAGCAGCTACTTATTACTGCTGAATTCTACTTCATCTCTCATCCAGCAATTTCTACTGGAGAACCATCTTTAGAAGTGGATTTTGGATGTACCCTAACATCACCACTTCCACTGAAACCTTCAGTGACATCCACAGCAGCTCAATCCATTGCTGCTGATATCATCAATAACACTCTGCAAGATTCTTTCAAATCTCAAGATCCATCTGTATCAATGCAGAAGACGAATTAGAAATTAAGATCAAAGAGATTCTCGATGTTCATAACAGAGGCAAGACATTTGAATACCTTCTGATTTGGGAAGACTTCGGCCCCGATTTAATCTCTTGGGAGCCTTAGACCATCTTGGATAAAGAGATGCTTCATCAGTTCCACCTCGAGCATCCTTCCAAACCTAAGCCTGGTACTCAAAGAGGAGATTGCCCTTTGAAGGGGGTACTGTTGCGTCCGTTGTTGCTCGATGCCCTCACTCCGCCCTCTTTACCTTTGTGGCAACTCCCTCCGGGTCTGATGGACGGTTGGCTGCCGCGGCTTCTCCATGCTGACTCTTTCCGGCGTCCCCGGACCGGCTCGACTTTGCAGATCCGCCATGTTGTCTGATGACCTAGGGCGCAGGCGTGCACGCGCTCTGATTGAAGTACCAGCAAGGGCACGAACCTCAGGGGCGTCCCCCTGAGATGACGTCATCTGCTTCCAATATGTAAAGGTCTCTAATTCACTATCTAACTGAGTTAGCAAGGAGAGGATTTGGATACGGTTTCGGCTACCTGGGGGTCCAGTGGGGGTCCAGGAGCAATCTCCTGCATGCGTGACGTCGGGAGCCGGGAACCAAAATGGTGCCGGCGCTACCTTTGCCCTGTCATATGATAAGGGCAAAGGGCCACCGGCGCCATTTCTCAACGCAGCCGTGGCCAGAGAGCTGGAGATCGCGTCGGGACCCCCCCACTGGACCCCAGTTAATTTAAAACATTTTGGGGGGGTTAAGGAGGGTGGGGGATTTGTTTTAAATTCAGGGTGGGTTTTAGGGTTTTTTTGTGTGTCGGTTTTCCCGCCCTCCCCCGATTTACGATTTTTAACGATTTAAAAAAAACAAAACAACACGATGATCAGATTTCCCTCCCCCCCCCAGCCAAAATCGATCGTTAAGACGATCGATCACACGATTCACACCCCTAATCCTGGCCTGCTACCTTGTCTATGGTCTCACTTTATCTATCCACTTTCAATTCTTGGCTCTCTCACAATCATTTAAAATTGAACCCATCTAAAACTGAAGTCGTACATCTAACATCCATCTCAGACACTTCAATTGGTCCACCTTCACATCTGACAGCTAATGGTATATCGATCCCAATAACATATTATGCCACAAATCTTGGAGAAATCAGAAATATGGATTTATCAATGAAACAGCATATTTCCTTCCTAACAAAAAAATCATTTTACAAACTGCAACTCTTAAAATGTCTTCACCCTCTTCTCTTTCACCATGATTTCAGAACTATTCTTCAGTCTTTAATCTTTTCTGGTTTAGACTACTGTAATGATCTTTACTTAGGATTACCTGACTCTTCAATCTATCCTTTACAATTAGTTCAAAACAGTGCAGCTTGTATCTTATCTGGTATTTCTCTCCGTAATCACATCACCCCTACTTTACAATCTCTTCATTGGCTACCCATAAAATTCAGGATAAAAATAAAGTACTCTCTATCATTCATAGTCTAATACACAACTCCTCTTCTACCTAGCTCTGTTCCCTACTCCGCATCTACAAATCGACATTTAAGATCACTTACACAAAACCTACTAGAGCGAACCTTTGTAGGCGGTTCTGGTCGGCCTTGCGGAAGTATGTAGTTCTAGAGGGATGGCGAGTTGTAGTGTGGATTATGGTGAGAGCCTTGAAGAGTATTCTGTATTGGATGGGAAGCCAGTGTAGGATTTTTAGGATTGGTGTGATGTGGTCCTTACGCCGTGTGTTTGTAAGGATCCTGGCTGCTGCGTTTTGCAGCATCTGTAGAGGTTTAGTGGAAGAGGCGGGGAGACCAAGTAGTAAAGCGTTACAATAGTCGATCTTTGAAAATAGTATGGCTTGAAGCACTGTACGGAAATCCTGGAAGTGTAAGAGCGGTCTTAGCTGCTTCAGGACCTGAAGCTTAAAGAAACATTTTTTAGTTGTAGCGTTAATGAACTTTTTGAAATTCATTCTAGAGTCAAGGGTGGCCCCAAGGTCTCTAACCTGGCTTGCTAGAGGAGTAATTGAATTGTTGGCGAAGGGGTTGTTATCGCTAGGGGAGATAACCAGGAGTTCTGTTTTGGACGTATTAAGGACCAGGTTGAGACTCGAGAGAAGAAGGTTGATGGCGTGTAAGCAGTTGTTCCAAAAATTTAGAGTAGATTGATAGAGAAGTTTAAATATCTCAAAGATTTCCATGCATAGGAGGTGAGCCTCTTTGAACAGAAAGGAGACTTTAGAATGAGGGGAAATATTTCTTTACTGAGAAGGTGGTAGATGCATGGAACAGCATCCCAGTGGAGGTAATAGAGATAAAAACGGTAGCTGAATTAAAGAAATCATGGGATAAATACAGTGGATCTCTAAGGAAGTAATAGGAATTATAAAGCTAAATTAATAGCACAGATGGGCAGACTAGATGGGTGTTATGGTCTTTCTGCCATTATGTTTCTGTGTTTCTAAGTAGGATCTTGTTCTGGGTCCAGACTGTACACACTTTGATTTTATCCAAGGAGCTTCTGCCTGCATACCAACAGGACTATATGTTGGGAACTTATCCAATATGCATACACATATCAGTACATCACGGTGCCAGGTCTTTATGAGAGTAAGTTTATTTGAGCAATAAGAGGATAGAACAAAGAATAGATAAAATCATATAAGCAGAAGAGTTAATTGTAGGTAATAACTACTAAAGAGAATATAGAGCAAAGCTTACATTTCCAAAGGAACAGTCTGCTTTATTATGTCCTAGAAGCAATCTCTCTCTCTTCCCTTAGCTTTTCTCACTTTTTTATATACTAAAAAATGGCAATGGGTTGGGATAGGAGTAATGTCCCGTCCTGCTGTATATTCCTATCAGTTCCAAGCACAGATGTGAGCGTTCTGTTTAATTTCCCAACTTGGAACTACTGGCATGAATACAGTTCTCAGATTCTTGCCTGTTCATCAGTATTTTATAATATTTCACAGTGCAATGCAGTAAATATGAGTTCACGAAGAGGCTGGCCTGTGTCCATCAAACTAGTCTCTGTTTTCTTCTATTACAGATCTAAACCACATGTTGCGTTTGACTCACGGGCTGCCCCCATGAGCCACTGCTCTCATCTCAATGGTCGGGCCGGCCACTACTCTCTCCTGTGTGGCAGGACACCGCTGTCTCTTCCCCCAGCAGGAGGCTGTTGGGATTCATGCGGCAGGATACTGCCAGCTCCTTCTCCATACTGCCCCCCTTAGACATAAGCGTGCATGACATCGGGCCTTTTAAAGGAACCACAATGGGAACCTCCCTACGGCCCCTACTGATGACATCACCAATCTTTGCCCTATATAAGGACCCCCCCAATGCACCCTGGCTCAGCAACAGGTCCAGCTATGTCCTGTTGTGTATGTTGCTTCCAGCCTTCGTCTGCCCAGCTTGTTCCAACCTTCATCTGCCCAGCCTGCTCCTGCCTTGTCTGTCCAGCTTGCCTCAGCCCTATCCATCCTTCTTCCTCCTCCTCCTTGGTTAGATACCTGGTTTCAACCCTTGCCTGGACTCTCGCTATGCCTAATCACTGCCTGCCTCTGACCATTCCCTGGACTCTCACTAAACCAGATTGCTGCCTGCCTCTGACCATAGCTTGCCCTTGGACCATGATCCTAGCCATCTCCAGAGACATTCACCAGCACCTGCACCCAAAAGTTCAACCCAAGGGGAATGAGGGCTAATATAGGAGAAGCTCTTGACCGGTCTCTGCTTCATGTGGGTCTGCCTGTTGGCAGTGAGAACCTATAGGGAAGAACCCTGCAGGTAGAGCCAATCTCACCCCAGTCCAAGAGTCCACAGACACAACAGTTTATTGATGCCATGGACTGGGCGGACTTGACCTCGCTCCAATCCAGCCCACGTATAGGTTGAAGGCTGCAAGATCAGCCGGGGGTCCTGAGCTCCTCGCTATGAATTTGGACCGACTTACAACCCACCTAGATGCCCTGACTTTGCCATCTGTACAGCCTCCGCCTGTTCCAGTTCTGCTACCTCATCCAGTGCTTAGTTAGTCTGTTCCTCAGCTGCCAGCACTGCCCCAGTATGCAGGGGATCCCAATCGGTCAAGGACTCTTCAACCAGTGCAGAATACACTTCCAGCTGCAGGCTCCCTGTTCCCCGATGACAGAACCAAGATGGGCCGATGACCCAAGATGGGCCGATGACCGAACCATTGCTAGACGGGCAATGCTGGCCTGGGCTTCCCTTCTCTGGGAGTGAGGGGACTCCATCCTGTTTGACATCCAGCAGTTCTTGGAACATTCAGCTCCGTCTTTGAGGAGCCAGGTTGAGCAGCCTCGATAGCCTCTGATCTACTTCATCACCGCCAGGTTTCCCACAACTTAGGCACGTACGCCGTGGAGTTTAGGACCCTGACCTCCAACTTAATTGGTGGGAAAATAGCATGGTCACCATCTTCCTGGGAGGCCTCTCAAGAAAGATTAAGATGAGCTTGCTGCCCAGGAACTCTCCTCCTTGCTGGAGCTCTTATTGCCCTAACCGACAAGATAGACTGACACCTACAGGAAAGGGCCCAAGAGACCCATCCAGCATGCAGAAGCACCACCTTGGCACCATGCTTCCAAAGCCCACTCTTACCCACCACTGCCATGCCCTCAGCCTCTCCAGCACCGGAAGAACAGATGCAATTGGGCTGCTGCTGCCTGTCTCTTGAAGAGAGGCTCCATCGCAGGCAACAGGACTCTGCCTCTACTGTGCAGCTCGGAGTCATCCCCTGGCTTGCTGTCCCAAGAGACCACACAACTTAAATCCCTAGGGTCACTTGGGGTGATGACCCTAGGTCTTACTGTTTCTGCTTCCCCACAACTCATACTGCATTTTACACTGAAACTGGACAAACTCATTTCTCCACCCAGGCCTTCATGGATTCTGGGTCTGGGGGACTTCATTCAGCAGGACCTGGTCCCCCAGCTACAAACCCAGCATTCAGATGTCCCTGCTGCTCATAATATCCTCAATTTATGGGGACCCACTCCCAGTTGGACTCCGAGCTTTGCAAGGCTCTACCTTGGCGGCCCCCCTTACTGCACTTACCCGCAAGGACACCAACACAAGGATTGGCCCCAGAGCTTCTGAGGCTTTTCAGAGACTAGAGGACACCTTTTCCCATGGACCCCTGCCGTCGTCACCCGGATCCCATGTGGCTCTTCATTCTGGTAGATGCCTCTACCCTTGGGGTAGGGTTGACCTCAGCCAACACATCTCTGAAGGTGATGTTCATCCATGTTCTTTCTTCTCCAAGAAGTTCTCCTTAGCTGAGCGCAACTACAGTAGTGGGCACTGGGAGCTCTTGGCAGTCAAGTTGGCCCTAGAAATGGTGTAATCCTCTAGAGGGGGCTCAACATCGCATCACCATATACATGGACGACAAATGTGGAATATCTACATCAAGCTCAGCAGCTCAACCCTAGACAGCAAGCTGATCCCTGTTCTTTGCCCATTTCAATTTTGAGTTGCGATACCACTCGGTACTCAAGAATCAACGAGCAGATGCCCTCTCCTGCTCTTTTCAGACTGAGGATGTCACAGAAGCTCCATGGCATATTGTCAATCCCACTAAGATACTCCTGGCCACAGTGGTACTCATCCCTCCAGGAAGATGGTAGTGCCTTCCAGATTGCAAGAAAAAGTATTAAAATGGGCCTATGATTCCTGTTTAACAGGATACCATTGTTGTGACCGTCGCTGCTCGATGTCTCCACTCTGCCCACCTTACCTCTTTGGCGACTTCCTCTTTGGTTGATGGAAGTTTGGCTGCCGTGGCGTCATCTTGTCGACCTCCTCCGGCGTCCCCGGACCGGCTAGATGCTGCCTTCCGCCATGTTCTCCTGAAGCCCAAGGGTGTGCGCACGGCCCCAACTCAAGTACCAGCTGTGGCGCAAACCTCAGGGGCATCCCCCGAGATGATGTCATCATCACCAGATATTTAAGGTCTCTTGTTTTGATAGCTAATTGAGTTAGCAAAGGGTTTCCTACCTAGCTGCCTCCAGGTATCGATGCGGATGGGATTCGCTCTCCACTTACCTTGCTACTCTGCCTCCTCGGACTTTACCAGGGATACCCGCTCCTCGGGGACCTCACTGTCTCTCTTGCTTTTCAGGTCGCAGTCTGGAACCGGTACTTGCTCCTTGAGGGCCCACGTTCCTGGACCTGCTACAGAATATCACTTCTGCCAGGAAGTCACTGCTGCCTTCAACCCAGTGAGTTACCATCTCTCTCTCAGAGCTTTCCCTGGAACCAGGTACTCGCTCCTCGAGGTCCTACTTCATTCCAGCTCCGGGGCTGTTCCAAGAGACTATTGTGTGAGTGTTACTATCAAGGTTCTGTTCCTGAACTCTGCATACTCTGCCTACTCACTATCTTAGTTTCTCTATAGCTCAGCCATCCTGAGTTTGCTGTTCCAGAGCATGAGGGACTACAGCCCAGCTGGGCTCTTCCAGCTCACTACTGCCACCTCTGGTGGTTCTCTAAAACAGTTTAATAAAGAACTAGTGTGTGTCTGTCTCCCAACTCAGCCTGACCAGTGGTCCCTCTCGGGATCTTCCCCCGTGGGTGTGGTCAACTGCCACCGCCCAAGGATCCATCCACAATTATCACAAATAATAACAACCATGGATGGGCCAAATTTTTAAATTGCTTCAGTGGCACTACCGGTAGCCCCAAGAGAAGCAGGATGTTAAGGCCTATGTTGATTCATGTCCAACTATGCAGGGAAAAAAGCCTTGCATGGCCAACCCTGGGGGCTGTTACAGCCATTGCCAGCCCCCCGGAACCCTGGACCCACTTGTCCATGGACTTTATCATGGACTTCCCTCTCTTTAATGGTACACTGTGATATTGGTAGTAATCGATCACTACTTCAAGATGGAACATTTCGTCCCATTGCATGACCTTCCTTTTGCACCAGAGTTGGCATGCCTCTTTACCCTCTACTTCTTCTGCTTGCATGGCTTACTAAACACTTCCTATCAGGTAGAGGGTTCAATTCATTTCCCAGTATTGGCACTCTCTCTGCAAAACATTTGGCATCACACTTGATAACACAACAGCCTATCACCAGTAGGGCAATGGGCAAGCAGTGAACTAATCTAACTCTAAAAATATCCCTTCACTCCTATGTCAATGAACACCAGGATGACTGGGTCACCCTCCTGCCCTGGGCGTATTCTCCCACAATAACCATATCAACGCAGCTACCAGTTTTTCCATCTTCTAGAATGTTTATGGAAAACATCCCATGCTTCTGTTGCCACTACCCATGACAATCCCTTTGCCTGTGGCCCAACTTTCACAGCACAAGTTACATGACCTATGGGAGTAAACCAGCCAACTAATTGAAAGGGCCGCGACATGAGCCAAGAAAACTGCTGATGCCCGAAGAAGGCCAGCCTCTCAATTCAAGACAGGTGAGAAAGTCTTGAATTTAGGGTCTGGCTTCCTGCATCTTTCCTCATTACATCTGGCATCCCACTTCATTGGACCACTCGCAGTGTCATGACCAGTGGGTCCTGTCACTTTTCAGCTAAAGCTACTTTCTACTTCAAAATTCACAATGTGTTTCATGTTTCACTGCTCAAGCCATTAGTGCTGGCCTGGCCCTCCAGTACATTACCCGAACCCCAGGAGGTTGTTTCAGAAGAAAACATGGTATACGAAGTCCAAGAAGTTCTGGACTACCGCTGGAAAGCAAACAAACTGAGTACCTGATCTCCTGGAAGAACTACGGCCCAGAGGAAAATTAATGGGACCCATCATCCAATATATTGGATCCCAACCAACTAAAAGACTTCAATCAGCAGTACCCAAGAAAACCCAAAGCCTTGGGAGGGTGCTTAAGGGGGGGGGGGGCGGTACTGTTGCATTCAACATCTCGTGGGTTATCCTCACGAGCTAATACTCTCACCTCCACAGTCGGGCTAGCTGCTGTTCTCTCCGGCATGGCAGGAAGCCAATGACTCTTCCCCCAGTGTGAAACTGCTGGGCCTCATGTGGGAGAAGGCCAACAGCTCCTCTCCTCACTGCTCCCCTTAGGCATCCATGTGCCTGACATCGGGCCTTTTAAAGGAACCACAGTGGTGCGTTCATTCCCCGCGGCCCCTACTGATAACATCAACAATCTTCACCCTATATAAGGGCAGCCTGCCTCACAACAGGTCCAGCTATGTCCTGAGTGCATGTTGTTTCCAGCCTTCATCTGCCCAGCTTGTTTCAACCTTCATTTGCCCAGCCTGCTCGTCCTTTGCCTGCCAAACCATCCTCAGCCCTATCTGTCTCTCTTCTTCCTCCTCGGATGATACCTGATTTTGACCCTTGCCTAGACTCTAGATATGCCTGAACATTGTCTGCCTCTGACCCGTGCCTGAACTCTTGCTATGCCTGATCACTGCCTGTCTCTGTCCATAGCATGCTCTTGGACCAGAATTCTAGCCATCTCCAGAGACCTTTGCCTAAATCTTGCCAGCCCCCGATATCCAAAGGCTCAACCCGAGGGGAAAGAGGGCTGGTATAGATAAAGGTCTAACTGGTCTCTGCTTAGACTGAGTCCGCCTGCAGGTAGAACCAATCTCACCCCAGCCGAAGGGTCCACTGACACTACCTCACATCAGTGCAGTATCACTGAGACCTATCTCAATCAGACATCAATAAGCACTTGATAATTAAATGCCGCACTTAAGTCCATGGAAACAATGAATGCAGCCTTCCCGCCCTCTATTCTCATTCTAATGTCATTCATGAGAGCAGTCAATGCGTTTTTATGCTATAACCCTTTCTAAATCCAGATTGGCATGGGTGAAAGACATTAGTTTTAGATGCAAAATGATTAAGCTGATCTGTTATCATAACTTTAGATAAAAGGGGAGATTCAAGACTGGCCTGTAATAAGGCATTGCAGCTGGGTCTAATGACTCTTTTTTCTATAATAGGCAGACTCTGGCTAGTTTCAGAGATTTTGGAACATAGCCAGTGGATAGCCAAATGTTTACCATGGAAGAAATGACCTTAGCTAGTCTAGAGATCACCTCAACATGCCCTGGCCAGACTGATTTATCTGCATCGGAATAGCCATAAATTGTTCAGCTGGACCTGGTGTAATTGCATTTGTTCCTGCATACCCAGCATATCCTGGGTATGCAGGTGGTGATGAGGAACCTGGTAGATAAGGTGAGGGAAGTGACTTCCCATATAGAGTGGATAGCTTCCATTCAAGAACAGAGGGTGAGTTCTTCAGTATTTGGGACACCAACTCCCAAAGAGCCAGATTGCATGTGAGTTGCATATTGTTTGCTTAGTGAGTCATAATCTGTAGAAAAAAGGCTAGAGTCTTAGTGTCTGTGTCTCCAACTTAAGGAAGTTGCTCAGCTGTCTCTCAGGGACATTTAGTTCTGTGATGTGGTACAGAAAGTATTGTTTATGCGGGGATGGAAAAAGTGAAGAGTAACTATAGAACAGCTCCAATAACAGTTGTGCCTTCCTGCAGCCATAGGCCAAAGATATAGAGGATATGCTACTGCCCTTTCAGTTGCTGATCCCAGATGTTGATCCATATACAGAAGGCCAGTAGGTTTTGGAGGTGGGGGGGGGGGGGGGGGAGAGCAGCAGGAGTAGGAGTTTTAAGGGAGATGAGAGAAGGGAAGGAAAAGGTTGGAGGGGAGGAAGAGGCAAGCGAGAGAAGGATAGAGCAACCCAAAGTCAGTAAAAGCCCAAAAACTAATACAAGAAGTCCAAAGGCATGTAATTATTCTTACATTTTCTGTAGCTCTACCTTAATGCATATGATGGGTGCATATTTTCATTTATACTGTGTGTGAACCCATGCAGAAAGATGTAGATGAGGAGATATCATCTGAAGACAAATGTAAGTAGCCTCTGCAGGGATTTCAATCCATTTCAAGATACAGAAGACTAAATGATAATTCAGCAGAATAATGAAATGCTGCATAAATTAAAATTCCTGGATGAAACCCATGTTTCGTCCAGGAATTTTCCTGGATGAAACCCATGGGGCTGCACTAAGGGCGCACAAAGGGGGCCTGCCCCCTTTGTGCGCCCCTTAGTGCAGCCCCACAGGGCAGCACCTCCAACTTTAAATCGAATCCAGAGTTTTTCCCCACTCTCCCAGAGCCAGGGCTCAGGCCCCCTGGTAGGAGCTTTAGGTCCTCACTCAACTTTCCCACATTCCAGGCCTGCACGTCTCATCCTACCCCGTCTGGGGAAGCACCAATCCCGGGACATTCTATTACATTGGGATACAACCTCCCAAGACACAACAAGGAACCATCCGCATACACATTCGACTTCACCAGCTACCATGCACTCCTTACAATTCCCATTATCCATAAACACATGTGGAGAGCACCTAAGCCCCCTCCCCCACCTCCCATCCGACAACAGAGGCTCAGGCCCATCTTACTGACACCCGTAACACAACTACTGGCATGTCTTTGATTTCGCTTACCCTATTCAATGCACAATCCATCTCCAAGAAAACCCATATCCTCAATGATTTCCTATCAGATTCAAAACCAGACATCTGTGCCATCACAGAAACCTGGCTAAAAGCCTCAGACACTGTCCTAATAAACCAGCTACCCACTCAGGTCTACGACTTCCTATCTATTCCTAGACTCAAAAAAAGAGGAGGAGGACTCCTCCTCGCAGCTAGAAAAGGCCTAGGTCTAACCTTGCAGACTTCCAACAACCTAGGAAATATAGAATTTGCCCTCTTCAATTCAAAACACCTGACAATCGGACTAATTTACGCCCTCCCGGAGCACTAGAAGCAGACCCATCACCGATCATAGAACATGCAGCAAAACACCTTAACACCGGTAAACCAGCAATACTGATGGGGGACTTCAACCTTCACGTCGATGTCCAACCGCACTCTACTAACTGCAAAACACTAATCTCCTCCCTCTGCCATATGGGCTTTAGACAAATTGTGAAAGAGCCCACTCACAAAGCAGGTCATACTTAGACCTTATCTTCATTAACGAAGGAATATACCCCACACCACTCCCTCCTGCTTACCGGTTCCGTGGACAGACCACCAAATCATCTCCTCCGTACTAGAGATCAAGGAACACCCTCCACAAACAACTCAAACAATTACTATATCCAGCAGGAAACCGTGCACCGGAGATCGCCTCAGTGAATACCTCACCAAAGAACTAGAGCATCTGGACCTATCGGACGCCAACACGGCCACGTCATCATGGATCAACATCACCAACAAGCCGCAGATCAAGCGTGCCCCATGATGACAAAATCACATAATCCAGAAAAAGACAACAGGAAACCATGGTTCACTCAGGAACTGAAAGCACGCAAACAGGAACTCAGAAGCAAGGAAAACAAATGGCGGAAAAGCCCCTCTAAGACAGCCCTACTTACCTTTAAAGAGTGCCTAAACGCATATAGAAAAGACATCAACAAAACCAAGAAAGAATTCTTCTCCAAAAAGATACACCACTTCATATTCGACTCAAGAGCACTTTTCTCTTACGTATCAGCCCTCACTAAACCATCCACACCCATCATACCAGATGATCAAGCGCTCAACAAAGCCAACGAACTGGCAGACTTCTTTGACAAAAAAATCTCCACTCTTGTCGCCCCCCTCAAGGTTCCCTCACCGCACTCTAATCACTCAGCTTCCTACAGTACCCAACCATCGGACCCATCCAACCAACAACTAATACTACCCAAGTCACACTCGATACATTCGAACCCACGTCCACCATAGAAATAGAAAACATCCTCAAGAAGATCAAGCCTTCATCCCATCCTTTGGATCACATCCCCTCCAATCTGCTGAGCTCCATCCCCAACATCATTGCCAAACCAGTGGCAGACATCATCAACTGCTCCCTCACTGAAGGCCATGTCCCTAATCAACTCAAGCTGGCAATGCTCAAGCCTCTCCTCAAAAAACCTAACCTTCCCACTACTGACCCAGCCAACTTCAGACCTATAGCAAACCTACCAATGATCGCCAAAATTATGGAGAAAATTGTAAATAGACAACTTTCAGAATTCCTCGATGATAACAACATCCTCACCACAAACCAATTCGGTTTCCGTAAAACCCGGAACACTGAATCCCTACTAGCTTCACTATCAGACACCATTATATTCAATCTGGAAAAGGTCAACCCTGCCTCCTCGCTTACTGGATCTATCCTCAGCGTTTGATACAGTGAGCCACACATGCCTACTTCAGCGTCTTTCAGATATAGGCATTACAGGATCAGCGTTCAAATGGTTCAAATCATTTCTAGATAACAGGTTCTACAAGGTCAAAGTGAACAACAAAGAGTCTCACCCCATAGAATCCAAGATGGGAGTACCGCAAGGATCCTCACTGTCACCCACACTTTTCAATATCTATCTTCTCCCACTCTGTCACCTACTTACCAACTCAAGCTAACACATTTCCTTTATGCGGATGACATTCAAATACTCATTCCTATAGCTGAATCTCTACACAAACTATGGCATACTGGAATAAATGCCTCACAGCAATCAATAACCTACTCGCCAGCCTCAACCTGGTACTAAACACAAACAAAACAGAAATCCTATCATAGCTCCTGAAAATCACTCTCCACCCATCGCTCCAACGGCTAGCCAAGGTCCAGTCACTTCTTCCCGCCACAAGTAAGAGACCTGGGTGTACTGCTGGACAACAGATTCAACCCAACAAGTTCGTAAATAACACCACGAAAGAATGCTTCTTTAAATTGCAACACTAAAGAAACTAAAACCACTACTAAACTACAGAGACTTCCGCCTGGTCCTACAGGCCATCATACTCCCAAAACTGGACTACTGCAATTCTCTTCTACTGGGCCTTCCCGCCTGCACCACCAAACCACTCCAGATGGTAATGAACGCCACGGCCAGAATTCTCTCAAACACCAAAAAAAGGGAACATATCACCCCCATCCTTCAGCAGCTCCATTGGCTACCGATTAAATACAGGATTCACTTTAAAACCATTATGATGATACACAAAGCCCTACACAACATCGCGCCTCTCAACTTAACTTACCAACTCCAGCTACACACTTCCAAGAAACCAACCAGAAGCGCATACAAGAACCTGCTAATCACCCAGCCGGCAAAAACCTCACTGAGGAAACGCGCAATATCCACAGCGGGCCCCACACTCTGGAATTCACTCCCTCCAGACCTTCGCCTTGAACCCTGCCATAATACATTCAAAAAGAAACTAAAGACTTGGTTCTTCACACAAGCATTCCCGGAGAACTAAGAGCAGAGAACTTATACTTGATCAGTTTAGCCTATGACCAGACCCACCTGTCGTCCATAAGTCCTTGAAGAGCTCATCATTGAATCTTAATCAACCTCGATTGTTTACTGTAATCTCCGCTAATCTCCTCTAATCTCTATGTTATCTGTTAAAATGTTAAATGTATTTATAATGTTATTTGTTATAATGTAAGCCGCCCATGTGGCGACAGTTTTATTTCACTGTACACCGGTGGGTGATAGTATTATTTATTTATTTTTTATTTAAAAACTTTTATATACCGGTATTAGTATGCATACATCATACCGGTTACAATGTAACTTAAAAGGCAGAAATTACAATGAACAGGGAGGGCGAACAAGGAGGAGTATACAAGAGAGCAGGAGGTGGAGGAATTAAGCAATAATAAAACTGCAACGGACTATTTACAGGAATATACAAGGCGTAGGCAAGATACTTGCGGAACGTCGGTTTATAAAAACTAAAAAATAAATAAATAAATAGCACTGGTTTTTTGACTATAGGTGATGTCCTGGCAACCATCACCCAGCAATTGGGGTTTCTGATTATGACCCAGAGCCAACTCTGGATGTCTGATTTCTTTCATCAGCTGCTTAACCAGCAATGCATTGAGTAACCTGCATGACTGAATTTTCTTAGCCCTTTACCTACATAATTGAATTTCTTAAGCTCTTTCCCTACTCAGAATTACAGTAGGGTTACTGCTGAGTTCCAGAAGGCTGTCTTCCACAGAGCAGGCCCCATTGTGACAAAGCACCAAGATGGAGAAGAAGAAAGGAAATACTTCAGGAGCTA
Source organism: Rhinatrema bivittatum (assembly GCF_901001135.1). Lineage (NCBI taxonomy): Eukaryota > Metazoa > Chordata > Amphibia > Gymnophiona > Rhinatrematidae > Rhinatrema > Rhinatrema bivittatum. The sequence goes on from NW_021821283.1 coordinate 17,010, forward strand.
TTGGTTTCACAGAATGATCCTGAGGGGGAAAAAAAAGGTTATTTACTGTACAAAAATGTGTTATTTATTAGGGATGTGCAGCAGGGACGGATACATTCGATTCGGTATTTGTATTCGTTGGGACCCAAATCCGTTACATCCATTTTCGGGGGACCCCGATCATCCATTAGTTACATATGGTATTCGTTTCCCATTAAAGTTTAAAAAAACCCCATCCCAACCCTTTAAATTTAATTAACTACAACCCCCCACCCTCATGACTACCCCAAGACGCCAAAAGTCCCTGGTGGTCCAGCGGGGGTCCTGGAGCATTCTCCTGCACTCAGGCCATTGGCTGCCGGTATTCAAAATGGCACTGATAGCCTTTGCCCTTACTATGTCACAGGGCTACTGGTGCCATTGGTTGACCCCTGCCACATGGTAGAGCACAAGATGGCGCCGGCCATCCATTGCTCATACCATGTGACAGGGGCCGACCAATGGCACCGGTAGTCCCTGTGACATAGTAAGGGCAAAGGCTATCGGCGCCATTTTGAATACCAGCAGTCGACGGCCCAAGTGCAGGAGATCGCTCCAGGTCCCCTGCTGGACCGCCATGGACTTTGGCAAGTCTTGGGGGGGTCAGAAGGGTGGGGGTTTTATTAATTAGTGATACGTTGCATTCGTGGGGGTTCGCCATATGTTTTGGAACCCCATGAATGCAACGAATAGGGACCTATACGTTGCGGATTGCGCATGCATTCAAAACATAGAAACATAGAAACATAGAAATGACGGCAGAAGAAGACCGAATGGCCCATCCGTCCTGCCCAGCAAGCCTCACACATTTTTTCTCTCATTCTTATCTGTTACTCTTAGCTCCTTGTTCTATTCCCCTTCCCCCCACCATTAATGTAGAGCAGTGATGGGCTGCATGCAAGTGAAATATCTAGCTTGATTAGTTAGGGGTAGTAGGGGCAGTAACCGCCGCGATAAGCAAGCTACACCCATGCTTATTTGTTTTACCTAGACTATGTTGTACAGCTCTTGTTGGTTTTTTTTTTTTTTTTTTTTCTTCTCCCCTGCTTAGAAGCAGAGAGCCATGCTGGATATGCATTGAAAGTGAAGTATCAGGCACATTTGGTTGGGGTAGTAACCGCCGTAACAAGCCAGCTACTCCTCGCTTTGTGATTGCGAATCCTTTTTTTTCTTCACCCCTGTCGTTGAAGCTATGCAGGATATGCGTGAAGCATCAGGTTTTTGTTTTTTTTTTCCCCTGCCCTTGAAGCAGAGAGCTATGCTGGAAATGCGTGATGTATCAGTCTTTCTCCCATGCCGATGCAGGAGAACCATGCTGGATATGCATGGAAAGTGAAGTATCAGGCACATTTGGTTTGGGGTAGTAACCGCCGTAACAAGCCAGCTACTCCCCTCCCCGCGTTTTGAGTGCGAACCCTTTTTCTTCTCCTTTGCCGAATGCACATCCCTATTATTTATTTCTAGCAATAGATGTCATATATTAATACAGTAGAAATGTTTTAGGATCAGATATTTCTAAGAAAATAGCAACATTGTCTCCATGCTGCTGTATCATCTCCAAAACTTGTTCAGATACAGAATCGCTATCATTTGACTCATTTTCTCTCCCTTCTTAGGCACAAATTTTCTACATTCTTTTCCATATTATGCAGATCGCAGTGTGTAAGGAAGATCTACAATCCTTTGTGGATTTTATAATAATTTGTCACTAGACTTATCAAGGTATCTAAAATAGGACTTTAAAATGCCAAAAGTCCTTTCAATGATCTGTTGAGCACATGTGTTTCATTACAATGTCCTCTCCAGGAGCCTCAGGATAAGAAATTGGAGTAATAAGCCTGATCACCTGAGGGGGAGGAAATATAATTGATAACGTGTTTAAGTGGGAGCATGTTTTTACAGAATGAGAGAAACTAAGGCCGGGATTTTCCATTCTCACAGAGAATGGTGAATCCCTGCGGTAACGGGGGGCAGGGGTGGGTGGGCCTGCGAAAGCCAGCAGTGATCTCACCACCGGTGTTATCGCTGCTGGCTTTCGCACCCAATAGCGCCACCACGAAAAGTGGTGCTATTGGGCATGTTACTCTGGTGGCAATAACGTGTCTTACCTTATCGCCGCCAGCGAAGATAGTGCCGCGTCCACCTCCTCGCCGCCCCCTCCACCCGACTCCGCCCCTGGCAAGCTATCGCACGCGAAAAGGCAGCTTTCCATGCGAAAAGTCACTTTTCGCGTGTGATAGCCTTAGAAATAACCCCCTAAGAGACTTAAATGGGACTGGTAAACCTAAATAGTAGATTATTTATGTAATAGGTGGGCAATAGCTATAAGCATTATAAAATAATTAATTGTGAGTATGTGCTTACCTGTAAGTCATTCACCTTTAGTTTAGCTACTGAAAAAGCAGATGTAACCCAGACCGTGTGAAAATGAAAATGTCAAAGTTCTGTCTACCATTTCATTAATGAGACCATTGGCATGTTGAGAGTGGAAGGATTTCCTGTTCTTGTACCTTCTCTCATCAGCAGATTGTGTCCTTATTATAATGTGAGTGCAACCATTTTCTTCCAGTTTAGAAGGAAAATTAGCTACCTCATAAAGTCCCTTATGATTTACTCTTCTGCTGTGCTTCTTGAGGAAACGATATGTATTAATTGGTTCTCCTGAGAACAGCATCAAGAAACTGTTAAGTACATGAGAAGTGACAAACTGACTACTACTCTCTGTGCTTTCATCAATTGTGGTTTAGATGATATGTATAGCTAAGAAAGTTAATGCTATGATGATGATTTTTAGATCCACAGGCAGTGCATGACTTCTCAGCACTGGAATCTACAAATCCTCCAATAACTCCTGACAAAGATGTGAAAGTTTGTTGTCGAATCTATATCTAATAAATACTTGCTCATCAACTCCTTCCTCCTCCCTCCTTTCCTCCCTCCCCTGACACTCCCTCCCTCCCCTCTCCCCCCCCCGACCCTCCCCCTCCCTCCCACCCTTCTCTTACCTCCCTCCATTCAACCCTGATACCTAAATTACTTTTATCAACAAGTCATAATGTATATATGTTATATGCTATAACTTTATTGTTCCATGTATTTCTGTTATAATTGTTATCATGTTATAATTGTTATCATGTTATAATGTAAAATAGGGCAGAACTCGCCCTATTCTCTTAGTTACCTGGAAACCGATGTGATATCTCGATTGAATGTCGGTATATAAAATATAAATAAATATAATCAATCAATCAGATAAATTATTAAATTTAAAATGCATATTTTAATTCTTTAAACCCTTTCTGGAAGATATCTTCTTCTGCTCTGCTGCCCCTGACTCTTCTGCTGCACATGATCCCAAGGGAAATCATTCTGGAAGCATACAATCTATCAAACACCCCATTACCAGTTAAAAAGTCAAATATGATGAAGCTTGTTTACACTTACGCAGTTAAATATTTGGTGCAAAAGACTATAGTGTGCAAAGATATATGCATATTACATTTTGAAAATGTGACATAGGCATGCACTTTTCAAACACACCGATCAAATACCTTCATTATGCTCCCGTTTTATGTGTGTGAACTTAGCTGCTGAACAGTTTTACAAAGATTCATTTTTCCCTTTGCAAATCGCTTATGTATAGGTTGGACTGGAATATATACCTGAATACTACTTTTATGCGCATACAAGCTGACTATAACTTTAAAAATACATCTGTAAATCTCTGTAGTTTATCTCTCTCTATTTTATACATGGAAGCTTTCTTTGCCAGCTCTGTCTTCTTTCTTTCCCTTAGGAGCACAAGTAATATCTATAAAAGTGCTGGATTTCTGATATATGCAGCATCTAGGCTAGAAAGTCAATCTTTTCCTGTGCGAACATGCCATTATAGCACTTCACTCTAGCCTCTCACAATAAGTCAAATCCTAATTTGTTTTACTTGGTACCATCTAAAGAGAAGAATATTTTTTTCCTCCTTTTGTAGTATTCTGAAAATCAAATGAATGCTTTCTTTTTACAACAGTGGGAAAAAGAGCTGCAGATCTTAATTAAGGAAGAAGAAGAACTATCAAACAAAGAACTTCAGGAAAAAGCAAATGCAGGAAAATTTCAGAGAAATCATGAGGAAAAGAGAGGAGAAACTGAAAAAAAGGACAAAATCGTATGAGCTCCCTGCCACGCATGAAAAAGAAAAAAATACTGAATGAAATCAGCAAAAAGGGGAGCATTGGAGGCAATCTATCAGAACTTCAAGCAAATAATTCATTACTTTTACTAGAATTAAAAGTAAAAAAAATGTGTTTTAGAGAGACTTAAAATGCTAACGATAGTAAAATTACTTAACATATAGAGAAAATAAAATGCTATGCCTAGCATAAGATCTCTGTATTGCCTAATGTTTTATTTCCCAAAATTAACTGTCATTTCATAGATACTAAATATATTTGATGAAGATTAGAATTTTTGTTCTTAGAATATGCTTTCTATACAAATGTTTAGAGATGTATATGAGGGCAAGTTATTTAGCTATTCTTTTTTTATTCTTAAAAGTACAACTGGTATTCTAATTTATAAATGTAATGCTTTGAAGTTAGCTAAAAATTAAATATTAATTGTCAGTCTATTGTAAAATCTAAAAAATGTCTTTTCTGAACAAACAAGGCTTTGACTGAGCTGTAGTATGTTAGATAAAATCTCAGTGAAACAAAAATAGGATAAAAAAAAGTCATAAATTGCAAATAAATAAACCAGTGAGAACAGAATTTCCCAGCTAGCATGAGCTTATGGGTTTTTTCTTAATTACTATTGTTGTATTCTATATGTTGAGACTATACCCCAATAAAAATTAGTTTGGAAAACAACAGATTTAGAATGTCTGTTTTTTTCAAATAGAAAAGGAAAAGTGTACACTAGTATTTTATGCAGAGGACAATAATATGATCGCTGGGGTGTGCATTCGTTTCTAATGTATTGGTAATCCAACGTATAGGGCCATATTCGTGGGGAAGCGAAATGTATCGCGATTCCCCACGAATACAACGAATCTTCGCCAAATTATTCGGCCGTCTAAAGGAGCGAATTTAAACAAACCCCCCACCCTCCTGATCCCCCAAGACTTACCAAAACTCCCTGGTGGTCCAGAGGGGAGTCCGGGAGCCATCTGCACTCATGCCCTCGGCTGCCGGTATTCAAAATGTTGCCGATAGCCTTTGACCTTACTATGTCAAAGGGCCTACCTGTGCCATTGGTCGGCCCCTGTCACATGGTAGGAGCAATGGATGGCCGGCGCCATCTTGTGCTCCTACCATGTGACAGGGGCTGACCAATGGCACCAGTCGGCCCCTGTGACATAGTGAGGGCAAAGGCTAACGGCGCCATTTTGAATACTGGCAGCCAACAGCCTGAGTGCAGGAGGTCGCTCCCAGACCCCTGCTGGACCACCAAGGACTTTTGGCAAGTCTTGTGGGGGCAGGAGGGTCCCTCAAGGGAAAACAGGAACTTGGGAATGCAGGAGCAACATGCTCTGTGCAAGGCAGGAAACCATTGCTGAGATGGTGTTAAGCAGTCAGAGGTGCACTTGAATAGTGAGGGTCTGCTGATTTCATCAGTAGGCACTGCGGGGCTTTTCCCACCACTGGCCCTTTAAGTACAAATGCACGGCGCACATGTGTACCTATGGAGACCCCAGGGAGGAGCAGGATGATGGTGGCATACAGGCAGCATATAAGCCACAGCTGTCCACTCTATTATGGCTGCATTCCTGCTGCATTGAGAGGATGCAGAAGGCATTGGGGTGAGTTGGAGAGAGTGACTGGTCATGGGCCTACTCTGTGGCTGGCCAAAGATAACAGCTGCCAATGGCCCCAAGTAAGCTCCCCTCCCAAAAAAAAAGTTGCCAAAAACTCTATGGTTTTCATACACCCTTTGTCCCAACCCTCCCGCCACCCTTGGAGGCAGCCATATCAATAAAATATAAATATTTAAACTTTTTTAAGGCCAGTTCTGACCCCATCTCCCTACTCCCTTCTCTCCCTTACAATAATAAAAAAAATTGGCCCCCTAGAGACTGGGATCCCCACCCTCCAGACCCCAGCTTACCATATTAGTCCTAGTGGTCCAGTAGGAGCCCAGAGTGCCCTTTAGGCTCTGGGCCTGCTGGTGGCCATTTTTCAAAATGGCCCTGCCCAGCCTTTGACACTATAACATGAAAAGGAAGAGAAGCCATATGACCTGTGTAAGGAGGAATTCATGAGATACATCACCAAACTCATCATAAGGTAGTAGAGAAAGGGAACATTCTGACAAAAGTTCAAAGGTGAAAGTGCATTTCTTTACAGTTGAAAGCTAATATTAATGCATTTTCCTGGTATGTCCTCTCCATTTTTGGGGGGGGGGGGGGTGTCAGGTACCTTGGACTGTCCTAGTCTGGTGCTTTGATGTTGAATCTGGTAGCTTGGACTGCTCTAGTTTGGTGCTTCTGTGTGGAGATATTTAGTCACTACTAACTGTGCCTCTGGAGGTGATGAACACATAAGGCAGAGTAAAGGGTGATAGCTGCAGGAGGGAATTGGAAATGATAGAGGCTCCTGAGAGCTGATGTTTGGGGAGCCAGAGGATGAATGTCTGGCTGCACTATTGTGCTACTTCTCTTTAGCCCATAGCCCAAGGATAGAGACATCTACCTCCAGGATGAAAGGACAATCTGGATCTAGATGCCATAGGCAAGGTCCTTGGGAGAAAGCTTGCTTTAAGATCAATGGCTTCAGTGGGCTTCAGTTGGCCAACATTGAGTATCTGCATCCTTTCTAGTAAAGGTGGTGAGAGGTCCTGTGAGAGTTAATAACCAGGAATGAATTGGGACTAGTAGTTGGCAAACCCTAGAGAGCATAGTAAAGCCCGAAGGCCGACCATCTGGGGACAATCTAGGATAGCTTTTGGCTTAGCAGGATCCATCAGAAGCCGGCTCAAGAAATGATGTAGCCCTAAAAGGGAAGCTGTTCTTGCTCAAAGAGACATTTCTCAAGTTTAGCATACAGGTGATTGTCTCATAGCCAGTGTAGCGCCTATTTAATATGTTCTCGGGGACCGTTCACCTACCAACATCATCTTGTTGTTGGCGCTGGGAGCTTGCAGGCCTGGCAGAGGGTAAGACCGTAGTCCCGCCATGCTGGAACACGCCATCAACCCTCGGTTCGGTCCTGGATCCATCTGGGGTCAGGCTGAGGCCCAAGGGCACACTAAATCACCCCCGTTATGTAACATCATCTCAGTAAGTTGGCCTGGAAGAAGGTCCCCATAGCCTGATGAAATGGTTGCCATATGTTCCAGGATGACAGTGGGGATCTCATGCTGTCAGACTAGAGCTTAATCAATAAGTTCCTGCCTGCTCCTGAATTGTGGAATGCCTCTGTGTCAAACTGAACATGTTCAGTAGCAATAAAAAAAACAGTTGTTGCTTCGCTGAGAGTGTTCAACCTACGGTTGCCTCCCTGGTCAACCCTAAGCATGGAAGTTTCCTGATTTTTCCTGGCACTAGGATGCAATATGCCCATAACCCACACAGTATAAGCACAAGCCTCCTCTGGGAAAGCTTGACTCAGCCCAGCTGCTTTGTTTCTTCCAGAGTCGAGAAGAGGGTGTTGAAAGCAAGGAGCCAAGGTTACCGGTTACCAGATGATTTGATTCTCCAATGCCCTTTCTTGAAAGCATAATTAATGCAACCAGCCAATTACATCAAGAATCCAATGAGGTTTTGGCCATCCAACTCATCTTTTATTCTGTCCAAAAGGCCTTAACAAATATGGCAGTGAGATGGTCCTCTTCCAAATGCAGTTCAGATCATCAACATCAATAACCTCTGAGTCATTATGAACCTTTAAAATGACTAGTTCTGTGCTGCTGTATCTATTTTTTTCTCTCCTTCTTTCTCATATCTCTTCTACGGATCTCCTGCAGCTGTTAGAAGTGGGAAGATAGCCAGCGCTTTGTCAAGATAAGGAACAGAGAATGACCTTTGTTACTGATGTATTCTAGCCTGGCAAAGCTCCTAGAGTTTGGGTCTTATTTAGCACCAAATTGTAAATAAAAAATGATGTCTTTTGACTTTTCAAAATCAATATAGATGTATGCCTATTACAAGTAGTATTTCATATAACTAGTCATTAGGAGTTTTAGATGTTCGATGCCTATGTCATTTTGACATTTTCTACTTATGCATTGAAGTTAGAAATGTGTAAGCAGGTGCTCTTCTGTCAATTAAGTAGATTGATAGACGCAAATCAAAGCACCCAGGTGGCTTGATGAAGCACATCTGATGTAAAGATCAAATACTTTTTTTTAGATAATATTCTCCTGGCCATGTAACCTGACATATATGTAATTGTTAGTAATTAAATACATGAGACCAGGTATCTCTGAGATAGTATGACTTGACCTGTATTCAAATAAACTTCTTGGGCCATGAGTCTATGAATGGTCAACAAGAAAAAAAGAGTATATATACACCGTGAAGTCCAGAAGCTCGGGCTGCTGGGCTATCCAAAATATGGCATGCCCGAGATCCTAGCAGACTTAACTCATTGGTAAGAAACCATCTTGCATTTTTATTTTCTTTATCTATGAAATGACTTAATCAATTAAATACTTTCCTTATGTAAAATAAAAATCATATTCTTTTTTTAAGATATATCTCGGACTGAGTTATTGAGTGGCTCTGATCTAATAAATAATTAACTGAGCTCAAAAATGCATCAGCTCTAAGGAGCACTGTTGTGTTAGACTTATGTGACATGGTATTGTAAGGTAAAGAAAGTAATCTTTAAGGGAACCCCATATTAACATCTTTCTTACTTAGAATTACCCATCAGAGCAACCAGCTAGAAGATAAAATTGGACAAATTGCAAACTAAAGAATAGCAAATTACCTAAACTAGATAGTATAAATGCCATAGTGCTGAAAGAACTGAAAAATGAAATTGCAGATCTACTATTAGTAATTGGTATACTATCATTAAAATCAGCCACAGTTACTAAAGATTGGAGGGTGGCCAATGTAATGTCAGCTTTTAAAAAGGTTACCCCCATGCATTCTGTTATTGGTAGTAGCTGTCACTTCGTACAGGCTACTCCCATGCATTCTATTAAATGTAATTGGAAATCATTTTTCTTGCATCTGATGAAGTGGACTCTGTCATTGAAAGCTTATGCATCATTATATGAGTTAGTCTTTAAGGTGCCACCTGACTCCTGTCATTTTTGTTAAGTGTAGTAACTGCAGAGTACCTCCATGCAGAAATGCTACACCAACCATTTCTTCTTTTTCAACCTCAAGCCTTTAGTGATCCATAGTTTTGTCCCATTCCCTTTGAATTAATTTACTGTTCTCGTCTTCACCACCTCTTCCTGGAGGGCATTCTAGGCACATCCATCACCCTCACTGTGAAGAAATTTCCTGCTATTGATTTTGAATCATCTCCCCTTGAATTTCATATCATGCCCCCCCCCCCCCTAGTTCTATCATTTCCTTTCCAATGGAAAAGGATTGAAATTTGGGCATCCTTAATAATTGTCAGCTATCTCAAGGTCTATATCATATTTTCCCAATACCTCCTCTCTTCTAGGGTATACATATTTAGTGTTACGCTCACCCACCACAGCAGACCTGCGGCTCGTCCCCCTCACCTCTTTTAAAGTATCCAGTGCCTGGTCCCTCGTCCTGGCAGCTGTGGGCCACCAGCTTCATCCTCGGGCCACCCCTGGTGCCTCCAGTTCTGCTACTGCTCCCGGCGCTCCATGCCAGGCCTCTCCGCATGGTCCCTGGAGAGATGCCGTTCCAACCAGCACTGCACCCCTCCCTTGGCATGCACGCATGCACAAACAGACCTTAATTAGGGCCTGCGGTGGGAACCTAGCCACAGGCCCGGATGATGACGTCAGCCGAGCTCGGTATATAGGGCCGGGCTTCGCTACCTCAGATTGCCTTTGCAACAGTTCCCCTCGCTTGTCGAGTGCTCGTTGCTTCTACTGTTCCTGGTTCCTGATCCTGAGTATCCTCATTCCTGTTTCCTCATTCCTGTCATTCCTGTGTTCCTGTTCCTTCATGTTCCCTCCGGACTGCTGACCTGGTTTGACCTTTGCATTGCCTGACTACTCCGTTGCCTCTCTCCAGCCCCGGACCTCTGCGTTGCCTCTCTCCAGCCCTGGACTTCTGCTTCATCTGACCATCCATTTGCTTCTCTCCTTGTCCAGACCTCAGCCTTGCTTGCCACTGCTTCCAGATTGCCACCAGCCCTGAACCCAGCTTGCACAATGACGCCTCTTCAGCCCTTGTCCTGGATGTGGCTTATTCAGGCTTCGGCCTGCTCTTGCTCGGGTGCCCCCTATCTGACTGTGTTCTTATTGGTGCCCGGGTCTCTGGGACTCCACCTCATCCAGTACGGACTGTACCCTCACTTGTTGCTGCCTCTGGGCTGACCTCTATCCATCCATCGATGACCACCGACAGAGGCCACCTAAGTCCAGTCAGCCCCGGCATCCAAAGGCTCAACCCGCAGGGAATGAGGGCTGGTATTGGTGAAGGGCTACCTGGCCTAGATCCATCAGCCCTCTCTTCCTGCCAATGGTGGGTCCTGTAGGATCCCTCCTACAGGTAGTGTCAACCCCACCTCGGCCCAAGGATCCACCTATGGTGCAACATTTAGATCCTCAGTCTTTCCTCATAGGTCTTCTAAAACAGATACAAAGAAAATCAGGGATTTAACTAGTATAATACAATCACAACCAAAAATCAACTAGCTAATATTATTATGGCACCTTAGTAAATCATGTGATCTCGAAGTTGTTATCTTGATTATCTGAATTAAAATTCCAATTTTTATTCAAAACTTTTTGTTAAAAAATTTTTTTTTAAATTTCAATGTTTTAGATATTTTAGATATATTTATATAAGGAGAAGATTAGACCTCAGCACCGGCAAAATGATTCTGTCAAGGAGCAGAAAATTTTTTGAGCCGTGTTGGTACAATCATTGGTCTAGAGTCTAATCCTATTGTTTTCTGTTTCTATAAAATAGTGTCATATAGACTACAATGTTCTTGTGATCAGAAATATAAATTGCAGCTCCGGTCAGAATCTTTTCTTTGAACTACTGACCACAATTTTTATGATGTATTTAGCCTAAAATTCTTTCGGCTACTAACAAGACAACTTCAGTTTTTAACTGAAGCCGCCAAAACTGCTGCATATCTACTAAAATCCCGCGTACTTTTGTTGGCGCCTGGAGCACCAACAAAAGTACGCCAACGCGCCTTGTTTGAAAATCTACCCCAATGAGTTTACAATAAATTTATTATTAAAACAATAAAATAATATACAAAAAAACATTTAATAAACTTCAAATGAGAGTGGGAGGGAGGTAAGTTTATGATTACAACTTCAATACTGTAGCAAGGCCGTGGAGGCATGCAACAGAATAAGTATGAAACTTACCTCATCTCACATTAAAAATGTATTTTAAGAAAAACAACCAAGTAAACAAAGAAAAAAATTATTATTGGAGGGTGGGGTACTTTGGGGATTATTCAGTGAACCCTGGACCCATATCGCCTCAGATTTATTGTGGATTTGCCGGTCTAAAATGGAAATAACACCATATGGGTTACCATCAATCGTTTCTCTAAGATGGCTCATTTTGTGGCCCTTGCAGGTCTCCTTATGGCACTTCAGCTGGCTAAGCTGTTTTTTAAGCACATGTTTCGGCTCCATGGTCTCCCCAGACACATTCTCTCAGACCATGGGGGTCCAGTTTACTGCGAGCTTTTGGAAGGCCCTTTGCAAAAAATTGATATTGTCTTAAATTTTACCTCGGCCTACCACCCTCATCCCAATGGCCAAACTGAGAGGACGAATAGGACCCTTAAGCAATTCCTCTGAGCATACAAAGCTTGCGGCAAGACGACTGGGCCAGCCTTCTGCCCTGGGCAGAGTTTGCCCTGAATTCTCATGTCTCCACCTCCATGGGTTCATCACCCTTCAAGCTGGTCTACGGACATCAACCCTTGCCTCCACTACCACTTCCACTGTCTGAGGCCTCCCCGGCAGCACAGGCAACTGCCCAAGAGTTACATCAACTGTGGTAAAATATGCAACAGCTGCTGGAGAAAGCTGCTCAGAGATCTAAAAGGCTTCTGACGCCCATCACCGTGCTGCACCCAAGTTTTCAACCTGGAGATAGACTATGGTTCAACACCAAGTTCATTCGCCTTAAGCTGCCCTCTGCTCGTTTTGCTAGTAAATTCATTGGACCATTTCCAGTGGTATGTCATCTGAGGCCTGTTACTATCAGTTGCAACTGCCATCATCACTTAAAATACACAATGCTTTTCACATGTCTCTACTCAAGCCTCTGATTCTCTCTGAATTCTCCAAGGGGTCCCCAGATCCTGTCCCAGTGTCTTCAGAGGCTGAGGTCACATACTAAGTTTGTGAAGACTTGGATATCCGAAAGCATGGACGGAGATGGGAATACCTTTTGTCATGAGAGGGGTTTGGTCTTGAGGAGAACAGCTGGGAACCCTTGGCCAACATCTTTGACAAGGATGTTCTTCGGCAATTCCATGCCGACCACCCTCACAAACCCAAACCCCCAGGTACTGTTATGCCTGTCGGTCACAGACGGCTGTGACCGTGAGTACTCACAGCTTGTTCTGCTTTCCTACCCTCCCCGGGTCTCCTCGCTGCACGGGCCTCTCTGCATTGCCACGTTCCATAGGTCTCCTCGTAAAGGCAATGGACACCATTACTTCCGGCTCCGATGTCGGGTCCTCCTAGGCACGCACATGTGTCACAAGTCCCACCTTTGAAGCCAATTCAGTGGGAACCTCGGGGGGGGGGGGGGTGTCCCCTGTTGATGATATCATTTAACTCTGATATTTAAGGTCCTGCTTCACCCCCAGCAAGCTGACTTGGCAACAAGTTCTGTACGAGTCCTACGCCTGCCTTGTTCCTGAGACGCCGTTCCTGCTTGTATCATGGCCGCTGTCTGGCACCCGCTCCTTGGGGGTTAGTGTGTGCTCTACGGGGACCTGTTCCCTGGCCTACCCCATTCTTCGGGCTGGCCCACGCCTCTTGGGTTCCATCTGGCTTCCTGCTCTACCTCGGCTCTCCTTGGGAACTACTGCAGCGACTTGTGAGTTCTCAACCGGCCTTCCACGCTCCTCGGGGTTGTGCCATATCCTTCAAAGACTGTTCACGCCTTCCCGCTCCTCGGGCCATGCTCACCTACTCTAAGACCACCCTGAGCCCTCCCCGCTTCTTGGGGCTTGCCTCCCCTATGATTCTACAGTTGACAGCTGTCCCGCTCTACAGGCCTGTTTCTCCATTACTCAGCCAGTTACCCTCCAATCTCCAGGTACCTGTCTTCGTGAGCTACTGGACTTGGGCTCGGGCTTTCCACCCCAGGGGGGTTCGCCTACACTCTCCCTCTACGCCCACTGTGCTGTGGCTCTGCCCCTCAGGTGCCACCATCGGAGAATATCCTGCTTGGCTGTTCGGGCGCCCATCATCCCCTGATCTGCCTGGTTGCCCTTTCTCTTCAGTCTCTCCAAGTGCCATCTACAGGCTGCTACCCTACAGGGGTCATCTCCTTGTCTCTGGGGCTCTCCCCTCGACTGTGCACAGAGCTTCCCTACACTCCAATACTTCGCCTCCTGACAGTGCAGACCTGTGGGGCTCCTCCCCACAGGCTGTATCAACTCGTACCTCGGGCCAAGGGTCCACATATACACTAATCATAACAAGGTCAAGTTGCTTTATAATGACCATTTCTAAAAAGTGTGGAGCAACTATTCTGTTCCATAAACGTTTGCAAGTTCAAATTTTGCATCAAGAAGCAGACATTGAAGGTGATGGGTAGCTGTTGTTGTTAAGGTATATGATGTTTCCCTCCTGCTGGTTAATGTATACACTCCTAATTCTGATGCCTCCCAATTTTTTTCAGAATATTGTTTCTCTTCTGTGTAAGTATGCTGATCTCCTTCTACTTCTGGATTCAAACCCTAACACTCAGCCTACAGCACTATCCATTAGGCTATTCATCCAGTGTGCAGACTAAACTATCCAAAGGACATTGGTTACAATTAGGAGAGTTGGGAAAGACTTATCATCTGGATGGAATACCTCAGTAACACATCTTATCTATCAGGTAATAATACAGTTGTATTGGTTATACTAGGGCAGAGGTTCTCAATCCAGTCCTTAGGACATACCTACCTAGCATGCCCTGCCTCCATTGTATGCAGATCTATCTCAAGCATATCCATCATGGCTATCCTGAAAACCTGACAGGCTAGGTGTGTCCTAACCATGGCATCACAAATGAGTTAATACATCTGCAGAGAACAGATTAATGCCACTTGTGTTCATGTCACCCTTTTAGAGGAACCAATAAAAAAATCACCTTTCTATGTGAGCTCTTATACTATGGAACCACACATCCTCCTATTTAATGACATAGAAATGTGTGTGTGTACATATATTGGACACATGGTATCTGTATTGGGATCTGTATTGGGATCCGTACTTTTCAATATATTTATAAATGATCTGGAAAAAGATATGACAAGTCAGGCAATCAAATTTGCAGATGATACAAAATTGTTCAGAGTAGTTAAATCACAAGCAGATTGTGATAAATTGCAGGAAGACCTTCTGAGACTGAAAAATTGGGCATCCAAATGGCAGATGAAATTTAATGTGGATAAGTGCAAGGTGATGCATATAGGGAAAAATAACCCATGCTATAGTTACACAATGTTAGGTTCCATATTAGGAGCTACCACCCAAGAAATCATCAGTTCAGTGTGCTGCGGCAGTCAAAAAAGCAAACAAAATGTTGGGAATTATTAGAAAGGGAATGGTGAATAAAACAGAAAATGTCATAATGCCTCTGTATCGCTCCGTGTTGAGACCACACCTTGAATACTGTGTACAATTCTGGTCGCCGCATCTCAAAAAAGATATAGTTGCGATGGAGAAGGTATAGAGAAGGGCGACCAAAATGATAAAGGGAATGGAACAGCTCCTCTGTGAGGAAAGACTAAAGAGGTTAGGACATTTCAGCTTGGAGAAGAGACGGATGAGGGGGGATATGATAAAGATGTTTAAAATCATGAGAGGTCTAGAACGGGTTAATGTGAATCAGTTATTTACTCTTTCAGATAATAGAAAGACTAGGGGGCACTCCTTGAAGTTAGCATGTGGCACATATAAAACTAATCGAAGAAGAAAGTTCTTTTTCACTCAACGCACAATTAAACTCTGGAATTTGTTGCCAGAGGATGTGGTTAGTGCAGTTAGTGTAGCTGTGTTTAAAAAAGGATTGGATAAGTTCTTGGAGGAGAGAAGTCCATTACTTGCTATTAATTAAGTTGACTTAGAGAACAGCCACTGCTATTATTAGCAATAGTAGCATGGGATAGACTTAGTTTTTGGGTACTTGCCAGGTTCTTATGGTCTGGATTGGCCACTGTTGGAAACGGGATGCTGGGCTTGATGGACCCTTGGTCTGACCCAGTATGGCATGTTCTTATGTTCTTATGGTAACAGACACAAAAGGGTTTAAATTAGCACAAGTTCAAAACTTGTGAACAATAACGCCAATCATCAAGTCTTGAATCCTGGCTACTTCCTTGTGCATCTTTTGCATTACATTCATAATTTAATCATTTTTTATAGTTTATTATTTTTTATATACCGACATTTCGGGGTTCCATCATATTGGTTAACAATAAATAAACTTAAAAAATAAAATCACAATAAAAAAACACAGCTAAACAATCAATGCTAAAATACTAAAATCAAAACAACATCAATTTCCACAATATGAGTAAATTTTACAATTCAATAAAGTACATAATTATACTAAGATAAAACTATATTAATATATACTAGAATCAACTTAAAATAAACCCTTACATTCTAGCTAAAAAATGAAGCGATAAAATTCTAGTTGCTATCCAAGTATACACATTTAAAAAGCCAAGTTTTTAACTCTGCTTTAAATTTTTTAATATCGTTCTGGAGTCTCAATTCTACTGGTAAGGAGTTCCACAATTTTGGGCCTGCGACTGTTACCGCTCATTCTCTGACTCCGGTCAAGTGTGCAAATTTTACATTGGGGATTGTCAGCAGGCAATCCCCTGCTGACAATTCGCTGATCTCAAATTTCTTTGAGGTACATGTAACCGGATTGTGCTGTTCAGTCATTCTGTTTGGTCAGCATAAAGTATTTAATGTATTATGCATGCAGTTTTGTATTGGGAACGATACATGATTGATAACCAATGTAATGAGATTAGTGTTGGTGTTATATGATTGTGCTTTCTACTGCCCATCAAAATTCTTTCAGCGGCATTCTGCATCATCTGTAATGGTCGAATTGTAGATGCTGGAAGACCTAAAAGTAATGTATTGCAGTAGTCTACATTGGATAAAATAAGTGCTTGTAAAACAGTCCTAAAATCATTTTTTTCCAGCAAAGGTTTCAGTTTTTAAAAATTGATCTAAAGTGTAGGAAATAACAAAACAACTTTATTTACCTCTTACCTGGATCAGAAATGGCTGTCCAGCATGCAGGCTGAAACTCTTAAGGAGTTGCCTTGAGAAATTTAAATATCAATAGATAAATGATTTGTTGATGGATATGATCGTCCAATGAAGTGGGGTAGGGGGGAGGGGCATCAACTGGGAGAGAAATACATGTTTCTAAAAGTAGATGAAATGCAATGGAATGGAGCTTAAATAACAAAAAGTACAGCAAGAATTAAATATTGCCGCTGATCCTGTCATTAAACATGGTCATAAAACAGGAGGTACACTTGCTCAGTCACATCCATGTCCATCTAACACAGTTTTATTTTTTATAGGTCAAATGATTAGGAAATCAGTTTACACCTCTTGCTATTAGCAATATTTTGATGAACCCTTTAAGCAGTTACATAAAAAGGACAAGATCCCTTTAAATTCCTCTACTGCATTGCCTGCGTAGTCACAAATGGGGGTCTCATGCCATGCCAGTCATGTGATTTCCTTCATTGCCCTTCTGATGGATGACATTTGGTCTATGTGCCCAAAGCTTATACCTACTTCCTGTTGCTCCAGGAACACCGTACTGATCTCTAAAATATATACTCCAATAAATACTTGTCTTTGTTAGATTTGTTCTAAGAGTGAATGAAATGTAAAAATGTGGGGATATGGAAATAATGTATAGTTAATGTGGCATACTTGCATTTTATATTATATTGCCAGATATTACATTTGTAAGTTTGAGGTGCTACTATTTTTTTACATGTTTTTTCTTGCACTTGTTTTTCAAATCAACATGCATCTTGAAGTGTGAGGTTCAAAAAAAAGTCCAACAAAGGCCTCACTAATATTGAACAGAGTAGGAGAATTAATCAATATATCTTACATTATTTATTTGTTTATTTTATTTTTCTTGATTCCCTGCTTTTTTATTCCAAAAGCCCCAAAGTGGGTTACAAGAAAATTCCAAACAATAATGCATTCTAAAACATACCAATAAACCCCCCATCCCTATACATCTTCATAGCAATAGCATAGAACATATCAAGAAGCACCCATTCCAGCTCACATTCCCCATGCACAACACAACCCATTACATCACATTAAAATAAACCTCCATCTCCCCACATCCTAAATCTCTTAACTCAAGATGCTATGCCAATCCCCCCACCCACAACATATTCCCAATCCATATAATATTCCTGTTAGTTGTATTACATTTGCATGTATTGTTAGCATTTTTAAAACAGTACTATACTGCTAAATTATATTCTGTTTCTGCACTGCTATTACTTAGCAAGTTACTCCCTAGTTTGTATTTATATGTTTGATTTTCCTTTCAAGGTGTAATGCTTTGAATGTGTCCTCATTGGTTGAAGGTCATTTTATTTATCATTTCTCCAGTATGCTGAAGTCATTTTCAATTCTAAACATGTCTCTTAAGGTGAGTTCGGCTGCTAATTCTATAATTAAGTTTGCCATCATCCAAATCATTAGTAAAGAATTGAATATCACCTGTCCCAGAACTGACCCCTATGGAACTCTATTTGATTTGTCCCCCAGGTTGACATTAAATCATTTATAATTACTCTTTGAGTGAATTGATCAAGCCTCTTAAGTACCCACTTAACAGTAGAATGATCTTGTTTAAATTTTCCTCATTTGTTTATTAGTGTACTCACTGCATAAGACAGAATCAAAAGTTAATGGAGATTTTATCACACCTGCTTCTTTTATCTATCAAGTCTGCCATTCTGTAACCAAAGAAAATGTAGTAAAATTTGGCTCCAAAAAAGCAAAGTAGAGGTGCAACAATTCATTGTTAACAAAATATGGTATTAGAATTTTAATTGTGCCTCAGAGTGTAATGATTTTATACTTCTTACATGTGCATGTATAAATTAAATATGTTTATCTGCAGGGTTTAAACAAGAACATTAATTAGTCTGTGTTTTTTTTTTTTTTTGCTGAAGCTTTAGCATGAGTGTAACACTCTTCTTGAGGTACATAAAATGATGGGAAGGATTTCTCTTTTTGTAAAAGGGTTCTTCCTCTAAATTTATTTAGTGGGCTTTGAAGTTTGGTCATGCAGATGGTGACGTGTATAGAGACAGTAGGAGATTAGCTTACAATTCTTTTGTTGACTGGACAGGGAGAACACCATCCATCTCCCCTCCATGAACTCTGGCCCCAATACTAGTGCTTGCACAAATGAAGCATAAGTAGAGACAAACCCTTTCAAGTAACTAAATTATTAACTTTCTTTTCTGGTTTTGATACTAGGCACTAATAACAGGTATAGCATAGGTTTGTTGCGAGCAATGCAAGTGTGAGCTCCTTTTGCTTTGGTGCAATTGATGCAACCTCGTAGATGGGGCCCTGAGGTCTACACTGACAGCAGGCGAATGAGTCATGGCACTAGCCAGGCTGTGACAAGGCTGTGACTACGATCAAATCTGAAGGGCAAGGCTAGAGATTAGTCAAGGCTAAAGGGCCAGGCTGAAGCTGAAGATGGATGTGGAATAAACTGGGGCTGAAGCTGAGGATAGATGTGGAGCATGGCTGAGGCTGAAGTTGAAGACAGACGTAGAGCAAGGCTAGAGCGAGGTTGAAGACTTGGCCGGAGCAAGGCTGAAAACTTGGCTGATGACCTTTGCAATGCAAAGCTGAAATGTCAGAAGAACCCTTTTATAGGCCATGAATTATAACTTCATCCAAAGGCGCCCTGGAGTTTTACCACCTTGGGCCCTTTAAAAGAACAGGCTTCAGGCACACATGTTACTAAGGGAAAATCAGAGGGTGGCAATCCTGGCAGTGTCCTACCATGTGTGCCATTCTGCGACTTCTTGTCGTGGCACAGTCTGATGGCCAGGAGGTGAGTGTAGCCGCTAGCATCCTGCGAGCGACAAAACTTAACAAATTGGGCATTTAAATGCTGAATATATCAGAATTCATGGGAATCAACAAACAGTTTAAGCATTACACTAAACACTGGTGAAAGAACAGTCTCTCAGCCTTCATGTGAACATCAATTAGATCTCCCAATCTCCAAACCAACATTTTAACTGGAAACATAAACATTCTGGAGTAGATATTCAAAAGCCATTTAGATGAATAACTTTCAGTTATCCATCTAAATGGCAGGTTTTGAGATATTCAGACAGTTATCCAGCTAAATTATAGCTGGGTAAAAAAGGGGTGTTCTGAGAGTATACCCAGGCATCACAAAGTTACCCGGTTAACTTAGCTGATTTCCCACTATAACTGGCTACATTAGCCAGATAACATAGACCTGCTTCAGAGCAGATCTAAAATGATCTGCTTTGTGTGGCTGGATAACTTTATACTTAACTGGCTATAGTCAAAAGAATATAAGCAATTAAGTTGTGCTTAAGGTGAAAAAAACCTTCACATTGTGGTCCTACAGCCCCAAACCATAGAAACATAGAAACACAGAAATGACGGCAGAAGAAGACCAAATGGCCCATCCAGTCTGCCCAGCAAGTTTTGCACTTTTTTTTTTTCTCTCATACTTATCTGTTACTCATGGCTCTTAGGGCCTCATTTTCTAAAGTATCACAGGCCTGCGATACTTTGGAAGATGAGGGGCGGGGGGCCAAAACGGAGGGCGAGCCTGCGCTAGCCGGCAGCGATCGCACCGTCGCGGTGCGATCGCTGCCGGTTTCGCACCCAATAGCGCCACCATAGGAGGTGTAGCTATTGGGAGCGAAATAGGCAGCGAAAAGGCACTTACCTTTTCGCTGTCTGCGGCGTCGGCGCAGAGTCGGCCCCGGTGATGCCCCGACTCCTCTTCCGGGGCTGACTCCGCCCCGACTCCACCCCCGTCCTGGTATCGCACGCGATAAGGGACTTTTCGCGTGCGAAAGGTCCCTTAACGCGTGCGAGCGGCTTGGAAAATGAGGCCCTTAGTAACCTTTAGGTTCTGTTTCCCTTCCACCCCCACCATTAATGTAGAGAGCAGTGATGGAGCTGCATCTAAGTGAAATATCTAGCTTAATTAGTTAGGGGTAGTAACCGCCGCAATAAGCAAGCTACACCCATGCTTATTTGTTTACCCAGACTATGTAATTCAGTCTTTGTTGGTTGTTGTTTGTATATAGATCCACTTTTCTTCATTCCCCCTGTCGTTGAAGCAGAGAGTTATGCTGGATATGTGTGGAGTATCAGACTTCTTCCCTGCCATTGAAGCAGAGAGCTATGCTGGATTTGTGTGAAGTATCAGTCTTTCTCCCCTGCCATTGAAGCAGAGAGCTATGCTGGATATGCGTGAAGTATCAGTCTTTCTCCCCTCCCAATTGAGCGCTTAAGGCCTTGTGGAGTCAAACCTACCTCCCTTCCCCAAAGTGCCCCATGGCTAAGTAAAAAAAAATTTTCAAGGCCGGGAGTCATTGACGCTCAACCCCCCTCCCCCTCCCCTGCTCCCGATTCCCAATATTTCCTAACCTAAGGGTGCTCTTCAGATCCCTCACCCACCTAATGCATACCCCAACCTTTTTTCTCTCCCCCTCCCCCACCCCCCGTACCTAAAATTGTTGCAGCTCTTCAGCCCAGATCATGGTCATGTCCTACTGCAATCAGTGCCTAATACTACTGTAGTTTCTAGGCAGCTATGACATGCACGTACATTCTCATCATAGCAGCTTAGCAACTACAGTAGTGTTGGGCCCTGATCATGGTAGGACGTAACAGAAAAGAGCATAAAAAGTATTATATCAGTGTGGTGAGTTTCCCTGCTGTACCCCGTTCCAGGAATGGGGTTGAAAAGAAAGGACCCAGGGAGAAAGAACCAAATACATCAGAAGGAACAGGGGGGAGCCTAGTTTATCTACCCTCCAGTTACTAATGTACCTGGAGTTCCCATCCTGTCCTCTTCTAGTCATGGGTGCAGTTGGGGTTTAGTCTTCTTGTGCAGTCCTCTTTCCCTGGGCAGCAGTGTACCTGTGTTACCTGAGGGGAGGGGGGTGCTACACAACTAAACTGGTACACAAGGAGAATAGCACAGCTAATCTGAAGAAAGTAGGAAGTACATTGTATTATATCACTTCGGTTATTCATTAGTAGTCACTAGTTCATAAGTCAGTAATCAGCTGGTAATTGGTTGCTATAACCTTTTTGGAATTATCAGAAGCGGTATATGATACATTACCATATAAAGCTAAACTTTTCACTTAGCCAATAAAAATACAGAATCAGTAACCTAATGTTATGTGATGATGTGCTGTTTCAGTTTTCTATACATCTTATAGTTAGAAGTAAAAAATTCTGGTCTAAACTAGTTCTGTCAATGTAACACTGACTCTAACTTTGGCTTACCAAAAGGTTATTATAGTTCACAGCACAAATACCATTTCTGGCTAATTCTGAAAGGAACTGCCAATGGAATTTACCTTGACGGTTTAAAAGCACAAACCATAGACCAAACAAGGCCTTTTAAGATTCTACAATACCTCCCTTATGTGACTTTCACAATTGTCAAGCTACCTAGTACTTAAACTTGACACCTTCTGACACATACCATGCCCCCACACTAACTATACCACTTACACAAACCTTCATATATCTTAAAAAATGTCAGTGTTTAGTAAAGACGTAGCCTCCTCCTGGAAGGCGAGTTTTTTCAGCTTTAAATTTTCAACACTTGGGGAAGGAATGACAACCATGACAGAAATATTTTTAACTGTACTTTTGAAAAGAGAAATGAAGCACTGGCAACTTAAACAAATGGCAATAAAACAACAATAATGACTATAATTAAGATGATGATATATGTAATTTTCTTTCCTATCCGACCAATCAAAGACCCAGTACCAAATATGTCTCAATCCCTTTCACCAGTTGTGCAACCATGCTCTTAAGTCCTGGAGAGTGGTAATAGAATGTCTTATCTGACCCACATTATCAATGTAAGCACCCCAGGAAGTGTTTATGAACCAGCTGACCCCTCCTTTCTCAGATTATAGTATATCCATAGCCATACTATTATAATTCCAGAGAGTGAAGAGACATCTTGCTAGAGTCCAGAAACTCCATGAATAGTTTTGTTGCAAATGGATTCCACAATGGAGAAAAGAATCTTGACAAAGTTCTCCAATTCAGATACTCCTAAAGTAAAAACTAGGTGTGAATTAGACAGCAGAAAGGTGTTGGTATCTACTGTCAGAAACTTTTGGACACTTCGATGGGGATGGATGGCAGAGTGGTAGGGGAAGGCAGAGCAAGATTAGACATCACAAGAAAAAGGGCTTTTCAGTAGCAGGACCTTCCCTCTGGAATTCATGACCAAACTCTCTCCGATTATTATCTAACTCTCTACATTTTAAGAAATCTCTAAAAACATACCTATTTCAAATCGCCTTTAAAATCTCATCCACCACACAGTGATTCAGACAAAACTTTCAGTTACCGCCCGGCCTACTCCCTCTGACCCCCCCCCCCCCCCCTTCCTCCCTTTCATATTTTTCTTTGCAGAATATCATTCCCAACCACTCTAGCTCACTCCTTCCCTTCTCAACCTATGCAGCAGTAACTAATGGCACTTGATTTTTCTTTTATTAGATTAGATTATTTTTAATTTGATATTCAGCTAGGTTTTTACTATACTTGTTTATATGACTTTTTGTAATTTTACTTTTAATTTGTTTTTTCTACTATTTTTGTAAACCATTTTGATGAAATTTTATTTGTAAAAGCGGTATAGAAATACTTTTAAATAAAATAAATAAATAAATAAATTCAAATAGCAATGAATACAGAAATTAGAAAATGTGATTAATTTAAAAGCCCTCTTACCAATTGTAATGATCAGGGTAGAGATAAAGAAGGGGTAATGACTCAGTTGACACCTAGCCTTCACATTAAAGCCTAGAAGAGTGCAAACAGGGCACAGAAAAAACCTAGGAGTCCCAGAATATCTCTAAAAATCTATGAGACTATATTTCCCAGGTGCCCTGGCTCCAGCCGGGGACTCTGGGACTATGAACAGGAAGTGATAAGCCAGGTGGGGGCTCAACTCAGAATTCCTAGCAGTCACCTGGGTGACATAAATTGGGATGAGGCTCAATTGCAAGGAGGAGGAGGAGAAGAACCTTGGGAACAAGCAAAGCCTATGGAAGTAAAGCAAGCAGCAGAAACAGAAGAAACTCCAGAACTCATGGATACCTCTGACTGAAAAGAAATTAAGGTGTGTCCTAAGTACTGAATAATTTAAAGAAACAGATATTTGGGTTTTGGAGGTATCTAAACTTCAAACATTTGCATTGTCTGGATTCAGGGGGAGTTGTGTGGGGAGGTTGATTTCACTTTGCCACTGCTAGGGAACTGTGATTTTTGAATCCTGCTACAAAAAGTTTTATTTTGTCAGCAATGTATTGAACATTTGAATGGCCCGCTCAATCATCCACCCTCCTGAACACTGCAGACTTACCAAATATGCCTTGGTGGTCTAGTGGGGGCCTGGAGTGACTATTCTGTTCCCAGACCCGGTGCCCCCCATTCTCCATAATGGTGCTGGGCTGGCCAGCCCTTTGCCCTTATCATATGACAAGGTCAGATCTAGGCGAAGACCAAAGGCCTAGGTCTGGTTTTGACACCAAAGCCCTCCCTCCTCCCAGTCACTCTCTCCTCCCTCCTCCCCTCACCTCAGTCACTCCCTCCTCCCTCCCCTCATTCACAACCCCTTCAGATGGCGCAGATGGAAGATCTCCCTCCCTCGCACGCGCCGCCGCTACTGTTCGCTGCTGCCGCCGCTACTGTTCACCACCACTACTGTTCACCGCTGCCGCCGCTACTGCTCACCATCATTCTAGTCTTATATTTTGATTTGTCCTCTAAATATCTGATGTTTTAATATGTTTTATTCAGACTTTTTATGTTGTTATTTTAACATGTCTAGTGCAATAAGAAATAAATAAAGCTGGTTTCTCTATAAGACTAAGCTAAAAATACTCACCAGGACTAGCCCAGTTTTAAAACTTACAAAATAAGGTTTTTGCATTGATGTCTGCAAATTGGCTCAACAAGAAGTATTGGATATTCCTTTATCAACCATAGAAAACCACTGAAATACTTGGCAACAAGGGGAAGTACTTGAGACTTTCATGATGGTTGTTAGCGTTCAAGGGATGTGCTAGTCAGTTAGTGGACCCTTGGACCGGGCTGCCAGGGTTGGGAGAATGGCAGACCGGGAGGCGGAGTCAGAGGCTAGGTAGGACTTCACCCGGGACCCGGAATCCCCCCGGGAGGAGCCCGTAGGGACCCAGGCCCTTGGGACTTAGGCTGCGAGGAGGAAGTTCAGAGACAGATCAGAGGCAGGGCCAATGCTCCGTGGCAAGGTCAGGGCAACAGTCCAATGAAGAGAGTTCTGTAGCTAGACGGGGTCTGGGCTGGCAGCAGGCAGGCAGGCAGGGTGCAGAGTACTGAAGCAAACCGGGATCGAGGCAGGTGGCAGGCAGGCAGGCAGGCAGAGTACTGAAGCAAACCGGGATCAAGGCAGGCGGCAGGCAGGCAGGCAGAGTACTGAATCAAACCGGGATCGAGGCAGGCGGCAGGCAGAGTACTGAAGCAAACCGGGATCGAGGCAGGCGGCAGGCAGGCAGGCAGAGTACTGAAGCAAACCGGATCGAGGCAGGCGGCAGGCAGGCAGGCAGAGTACTGAAGCAAGCCGGAGTCGGGAACCAGGAAGACAAACGAGAACGTCACTGAAGCAGGTACAGGAACGGAAGGCAACTAGTATTCAGAGAACCTCGTTGCAAGGCTTTTAGTAGGAGACTGGACGCCGGTTAAATGCGATCCTGGGCGTGACGTCAGCAAAGGGGCGGTCCTGGACTTCCGGGTACTAGACGCACATAAGGGCTCTCCTCGCGCGCCCGCGAGGCAACAAGGGGGGGCCGAGCTTCTGGCGGCCTGGATGGCGTTCTCCACGTGGCGAGGCAGTGGCCTGGCGGCCTACTGGACCGGGAACCCGGCGCGGTCCTCCGTGGACTGGGACGAAGGTAAGCGGACCCTCAACAATGGTTCCCTCATTATAACTGATGGATTATAACTGATGGATTATAACTGATGGATTATAACTGATGGTTTTCTTGGTCACACAATTGTTTATTCTCTTTATTCCATTATTTTTCTGATTTGTTTAACCCTTGACATAATATCCCTATGGCTTTCTGGCTTTTTCTGATATTTTAGAAATAGCTATATTGAAAATGTCAATTTTTCATCCACTATAGTATACCTTAAAAATAGCATGGTATCGGAATGACATTGCAATAACATACTCTCAGCTTATTTTCATGCTACACACAGTACTCTTAAACACATTATTTAAATGCAGAACTTGCATTCCCAATCTTGGACCAAGTTCACAAATCAATATTACAGTTCTAACACTTACAATTCCACTTTGCAGAAAACTCTCAAGGAGAAAATACCTATTTTTGTGTGTGTCTGGTTTTCAGCAATGCTAACTTTAATGTTAATTTTTTCACTTTTGCCAATCACCTTGATTAAGACTTACATTATTTTCAGTTCTAGCATCCTTTCCAAGCCCTGACTTTAAGTGTAAGCCATTTCATTTCCTCCTTCTTATCACCTTTAATAATAAATAATGGCACTGGCTAAATGAGATCATGTAATCTTTCTTCGCTTTATTTCAAACTCCCTTAATCATGATGCTTAAATGCATAACGTAGGAAAATGGAACACAAAGAATGGAATCAAGATTCAGCCTTGTTATACAGCAAGGAACTGATTTAATATTCAACAGCACTACATAACCGTGCAGCATATTGGTGCCATGCAATTATGGGTTGTGGGTAATTTGTAATGATGGGATATAGAATCCCGCTGGAACAGAAAAATACGAAGCACTCTGTTTTGTAGCAGCCAATCACACACATAATTTGTACGGGGCTGGTTGTTCTCTTAAGGTATAGGAAGTTCCTTGTATAAAGATCTTTATAGAATAGCAATTCTATAGAAAAAGGGAGAAAATGTACTACCATTTTGTGTAACATCTTCTAGAGGTTAAATTTCAAAGAAAACTTAAAACTTGAAGTATTTCCACAAAACATTCAATGCAGTGGGAGAAGGGGCTTTTTTTGTGTGATCAGGAGTTTAACTTTAAATTGTCCCCTAGATGTAATGTTAACAGCAGGCTCATTTTCTGCATTAGTTGGATCTTTCATATTTTCTTATGATAACTGCCATCTGTCATTAAATGGCAAAGTACTGCAATGTTCTCTGCAGGCTGTGACAATGAACACTGTAAAAAGAATTTGGAAAATTTACAAAACATATCTCCAGCTTAACGGACCATTCTCCATGATTCAGATTTAGGTAACCACACAAATTGTAAGAGAAAAGCATCCAACTTTATTATCATCAATTTCAAAGAAGTTTAGGAAATGTGTCCTTAAAATGTAAACACACACACACACTCATTCATACCTTAAAAACATCCAGATACACAATGGTAGTCAGCATATAGGACCCCAAAAGGTCTATACAGTATTACATATTAAGTTTCAATACAATATTTTTCACATAACTTCCCTGTGGATACACCCACTTACAGTCTATCCCCGGCCTTCGCCAATATCTACTTGATACTTCACAAAAACATAAAACATAATTATACAATACTGTACATCACTGTTGCCTATTTTCAATGGTTCCTTGTGTAGCTTACCCCTCATGTAAATCTCTTTTCTTTGGAATAACCATTCTTGACTTCGTTGTTGATAACTGTTCACTGTGGTCTGACCCCAACAAGCGGCCCCTGTTTCACATGCGTTTGCTTCCTCTGGGGGACTGCAACCACTCAAAATCATCTGTTATTAGGCATTTTTCCAGGCTGTACACCAATCTCCATGCTCTTTTAAACTTTCTCCCTTTTTCTCTTCCAAAGACCAATTTCTTCAAAGCACAGCAGATATCGCAATCGGTAGAAACCGTTTCTCTAATTCTCCAAAACATGTATCTTACAAAAGATGGGCATTTCCAAACCTCTCCTTTTTCAACAGATTCAAAGGACATCCAACTGCGCCATAAATTCACCATGGCGCAGTTGGATGTCCTTTGAATCTGTTGAAAAAGGAGAGGTTTGGAAATGCCCGTCTTTTGTAAGACACATGTTTTGGAGAGCAGTCTTGCTCTTGGCCCACAACTCCATCACAGGGGGCCATGCAGGCCGTTACAGAACTCTCGATTTGGTAAATTGGTTTTACTGGTGGCCAACGATGAAACAAGGTATTCGTGCCTTTGCGGATTCCTGCCCCACCTGTGCCTTGCAGAAGCCACGCACTGGGAAGCCGTGGGGGCCTGCTGCCACCATTACCCATTCCGGTAGAACCTTGGACCCACATCTCCACTGATTTTGTGGTGGACCTCCCAGCCTCCGAAGGGAACACTATCATCTGGGTGACCGTGGACCGGTTCTCCAAAATGGCTCACTTCATTCCTCTGCCTAAGTTACCATCGGCCCCGGAACTGGCTCAATTGTTCACACAACACATCTTCAAGATTCACGGTCTACCCCAAGACATAGGATCCGACCGAGGTCCTCAGTTCACCGCCCGGTATTGGAGAGCCCTATGTAAAAGATTCAATGTGCAACTCAGCTTATCAACTGCGTTCCACCCCCAGAGCAACGGGCAGACATAACGCACCAACCGGACCTTAAAAACGTTCCTTCGCTCCTTCATCAATGAGAGACAAGATAATTGGGCCAGGCTACTGCCATGGGCAGAATTCTCATATAACAACCATACGCATTCTGCCACAGGAAGCTCGCCCTTCCTTACAGTCTATGGGAAACAGTTGCGACCGCCACTACCTATGCCTCTTCCAAGTGCGCTACCTGCGGTGCAACTTTCCGCCCAGCAACTACAATCTCTGTGGACTTCCATTCAGAGAAAACTTGCCAAAGTGGCCAAGACCACCAAGAAATGGGCAGATCGGCATCGGCAGCCAGCGCCTATCTTTCTTCCTGGGGACCGAGTTTGGCTCAGCACAAGGAACCTCCAGCTTCAAATCCCGTCCCGAAGGTTGGCCCCAAGATACTGTGGGCCCTTCCGTATTGCTGAGAGTGTGGGATCAGTATCCTATCGTTTACGCCTACCTTCTTCCATGCACATACATAATGTGTTCCATGCCTCCTTGTTGAAGCCCCTTGTTCTCTCCAGGTATCATCATCGAGTTCCTGATTCCACAGATCCTGCTGTACCTGATGAGCCAACCTATCAAGTTCGGGAGGTCCTAGACGTCCGGTTCCATCACCGACACTGGGAGTATCTGCTTGCCTGGGAGGGCTGTGGTCCCGAGGACAACACATGGGAACCAGCCCACAACAGATGGCAGATGGGGGAAGATCTGTGATGAAGTCCATGGTCTTTCTGGTATGGGTAGTGGCTGAAGGAGTCCAACCCTCAACTGGACGGGAACCGTGATGTGTGTCACACATTCTGGATGAGATGACCAAAGGAGCTGGAACACGGGTCTGTGGAATCTTCAGATGCTCCACCAGGCTCTTCATAATGAAATTGCCGCCGGTGCCGGAGTCTACCAGAGCTAATGTGTGGAACTCACCATTCGCAGACGTTAGCGCCACTGGTAACGTTAGTGGAGGTGCAGATGAGGTTAGGCCCAGGAAGAGACCTCCTTCAGTTCCTAGGCCCAGGATTTTTATGGCCGTGCCAGGCATGCAGCTATTCGATGATCCACTGCGCCGCAATAGAAACAAAGTCCTTCCATAATTCACTGCCGGCATTCTTGTGGAGAAATTCTCTCACGGCCCAATTCCATGGGCTCTTCGGCCAGTGTCCGAAGGACTCCCGATGCGTCCTTGGGAGAAGGCGAGGGCCTCCTTCCTGCCTTCACTTCCGGAAGGCAAAACCGCATGCGCTGATCCACTCAATTGGCCAGATCTATTATGCCATTAAGAGTTCCCTCGCAGCTAGGTCATTCTGAATGCGCGGGGCTAGCCCCTCCAAGTAGATCCCGTGGAGGCAATCCTCTCTCCAGTTTAGCTCTGTGGCCAGGGTGCGGAACTCTGTCGCGTACTCAGCCACTGTCCGAGTACCCTGTAGTAACCGGAGTAGTTCTGAGACAGCAGTAGGTTTACAGACAGGCTCATCAAAAATCTGTCAAAAAGCGGACAGAAACTGGTCCAGGTTTCCGAACACCAGGTCTCTTCTCTCCCATAGGTGAGAGGCCCAGATCAAAGGCTTCCCGTTGAGCAGGGATATAATGTAACTAGTTTTGACCAGGTCGTTAGGAAATTGAGCGGGCAACAAGGAAAAATGGACCTGGCACTGGCTAAGGAATCCCCGACATAACTTTTGCCAGTTTTGGAAGGGGTTTTCCTGCCCAACTAAGGATACCCTGCCCACCTGGAAACCTCACTTAGCCAAGACCTGGAGGGTGAGAGAATGTCCCCTGTACTGATGCAGAGAGAGCCATGCATAGTTAGAGAGGAAGCACTGAAACCAAAAGAGCTCCTGTGGGGCTCAAGACTGATTTAATTGTGCCATATTTCACCTGCTTTATCTCCAGCAAAGTAATTTATTTTTGGACATACCACCTGCGGCGCCAGTGCATTTTTCGGCACTTACGGCACACATAGTGGAGGAAACGTACATCCCTCTCCCAGGGAAAGGAAAGTTACCAAAGATCAGCCTGTCACTATGGGCTCTGAAAGATAAGTCCCCGTCCCCCCCCAACCAACAAGAATGCCGACCCTGGGGGAAAGGGAGTTTGTGAAAGAGCTAGTCAAGAGTGGTACCAACTCTTTTACTTCAGAAGATGGTACGTTGTTCTTTTTCATGTATAATTATTATCCATGCATAATTTTTAATTGTGTGTGGGGAGGGTGTGACCAGGGGTGTGGATGGGGTGTACATACTCTAAAACTGACCCTGGGTACCAGGAAACTCTGCAAAAACCTTTCAGTGGATCCTCATGAATGGATGGTCTCCATTGCCACAGAGGGGCAGGGAGTAGTGAATATTCCCTCCCAGGCTGAGGAAGGCGAAGATGAACTAGTAAGAAAGCGTTTCAGAGATAGCAGGTAAGCTATTCGACGGAAAACTATTGCTAAAATTAACAGACAGGTGTTTCATCATCAATGTGAAGACTGCTGATGCTGAAGTACAACAGCCAAGAGGGGTACAGATACAAATAAAACAACAGTACCAGCAGGGTCCAATTTGATGAACAGCATGAAAAGAGAAGTGTTCCTACTTGAAAGTGGTGAGAGACGGGGGCTCTACTTGCAGTTAGTTTATGACTTTCTATCAATTCTGCAGACCAGCATGGAATCAGAAAGGTTATTTTTGACTGAAGGTATTTGTGCGCCACATTACACAATTGCTTGAAAAACAAGACAATTCATGCACTCATCTTTCTTCATTCTTTTTTTCTAAATTGTTCAATTTAAAAAATATTGCTGTAGTATATATAATGATTTTATGATTCCCACTGAAATGTAATCCATTCAATGCACAGCATGTAATATATTTAAAAACACAGTTTATATAATTAAGAATGTTAGTTCTATTGTTTTTAATTATTGTTATTATCATTGCAGTTAACAATTGACTTGAGATTTTCACTCATGAAAACCCCAAATCACAGGATTGAAAACATAATACATGATCCCAGGATTCAGTTTCCTGGAATCCGAGGAATGGATTCGCCAGTCATAGATCACTAACATTTGGCCCATCTTTAAAGTACATAATTAGGAAAAAAGGTGGCCTGATAACTTTCACAAGTGTGCAACACATACAGTGCAGGCACATGTGGCAACATACATTCTATGCTTTTATGAGCACTACTGTATCTGACTCCCACCATACCTGTCTGGGCACCGAGTAAGCATTCAGATGTTCATTTTGATGTTCAACGCAATGTAGGTGGAAATGAGACCTTCGCAATGCAGTTTCCAATGACATCTCCCATCCCGAATCAGCCTTGGCTACTCTTGCTATCTGTTTTGGCAGCCCCATGCTATGCGATCTCAAAACTGCATGAGCAATCTCGAATGATCATAGATTGGGCACTGCTACTGATCACAGTCCTGGTGCAGGGACCATCCCACAGTAAAGTTCAGGTTTTAGTAAGAGCTCTATTTTCCAATAAATCAAAGCTCTGCACAGCTCAGCAAGCTCCTGCTCACTGTAGCCAGGCTGTGCCCTGCTCTTTGTACTTTTCACAATATTGGCAAATGGCATCACCAGTGTAAGGAGCATGATTGTGCAGTATCCCTTTACAGTCACTTCCGACTGGGTCACCAACACTGACACTCCATGCTGATACACTCTCCATTGCACAGTGCTTATCTTTACACACTTTCACCTGCAGGCCGCTCCCTTGATGGGAATGGCAGCCATCTTTAAACATTGTTGTAGTTCACAAAACATAGCAATTCCATTACAAAATGCAGTGAAACAGAAAAACATTGTCTAAATCACAATTTCTTCATTTCAGAGCTCCTGAATAATGCAAATTACGGTCTCTGTTTGGGCACTGTAAATGTGTAACCCCTGGGTGGGAAATCCTTTTTGTGGTACTCAAAGGCTCATTTCTGAAAGTGTAGACCCTAATTATAGAGCTTTCATCAAACTAAATCATAAAAAACATCAATTCACTTTTACAACCTATCAGTAAAATTGAATTGGAACCCATCCAGTCTCCAGTGTGATTACTGCTGCTATCTATGTTAGGAGATCATCATCGGGAGTTAGCACGCACTATCCTGAAAATCGGGGCCCCCTGGAAAAAAAACCCCAAACCGTGGGAAAAATGAAATTTCTCACAGCGGGGCCC
Source organism: Rhinatrema bivittatum (assembly GCF_901001135.1). Lineage (NCBI taxonomy): Eukaryota > Metazoa > Chordata > Amphibia > Gymnophiona > Rhinatrematidae > Rhinatrema > Rhinatrema bivittatum. The sequence continues at coordinate 49,455 of NW_021821283.1, forward strand.
AAAATGAAGCTTGAGACGATAAAAAAAAAATGATGCACATCTCTATTATAAAGAGCTTTTAGGAGTAGACAACACAAAGAGCCCTGAAGCTTAGCTTCAAAGGGTCTTGAAGCTGAGCTTCCCACCACAGGCAATCAAAGATTCCTGCTGGAGGAGTGGACCCTGAGACCGAGGGAGGAGTTGATGCTGCCTGAAGGGAGACCCCTTCAAGTCCCTCCCATCAGTAGGCAAGGCCGGATGGGAAGCAGAGGTCAGCTGGAGCTTCGCCAATGCCAGCCCGCGTTCCCCACAGGTTGAGCCTTGGGTACTGGGGCTGACTGGTCTTAGGTGGGCCTCTGCATGGATGATCCCGTGGAGGAAGGCCCAACGGTAACTCAGGTCTGGTCCGAACAGGTGATCAGGACTGGCAGTGATACTCGTAGTCAAGGTTCAGGCCAGAAGTCAGGGTAGGCAGTGATACTCGTAGTCAAGGTTCAAGCCAGTGGTCAGAAGCCAGAAAGTCTGTCCAAAGGGAAGGCGAGCAGGGCAGAAGAAAGTACTGGAGAGCAGGAAGGCTGGAAGTAGGAAGGCTGGAAACAGGAACGCAGCTCAAAGAGGGCAAAGGAACTTGTTGCCAAGGCAAGCTCTGACTTCCAGAGCTTGCCATATATACGGGGAGCAGGAGACGTCATCAGGAGGAGCCGCAGGAGGATTACCCACCGCAGGCCTTTTAAATTTGTAGAGATGTCACGCACGCGCGCTTAGGAGGGTGCTCAGCCTGAAGGGAAGGTGCCAGCGGCGTCCCCAGGAGAGCCGCATGTGGCATGGTGGTGAGGTGGCTGCTCAGCCAAGAAAGGGCCCGACGCACCAGAGAGGGAGCAGGAAGATGGCTGAGGGGCATAAGTACGGTGGCGGCTGGTCGCCGTGATTAGGGAGCCCGGAACCGCAAGACCGGGCCGGCATTGGGAGATGAGAGCAGCCAACCGTGGGCTCCTGCGGTCTGCAATCATAACAGATCCCCTATGGGAGGAACCTGAGCTTCAAGGTCCCTTGAATTGTCTACTCCCCAAACCTCTTTTTAACAACTCACATTTGAATGTGGTCCTAATCTTCACAAATAAAATGTAATACATTTGTGTGACCCTTCAAGAGAAGGTCGCCATTTGGTCTGCCAACAAGAGGTAGGTATTTGCCGGATTTCCTTTTGGATTTCCATTCTGGGGAAAACCTTGATTTCCTTGGAAAGTGACATTGCCAATCTCAGGACCACTGACTGAAAACCTAGGGGAGGCAAGCACCAGTAACAACACTATCCAGCGTGGGATTTTTGATAGCTAGAGCTTATCCTATTTTATGAGAATGGAACTGTTGTCTAAATCTTGAACCCTTTAAGAGAAGGCAAACCCTGGACCCAAAGGACAAGGGCTGGAGACCTGTGAGCCTTTTCCTACTCCCTCGAAGAGGCGTGCACCAGTGACAGCATAACATCAGGCACAGAGAGATCTTTGAAAATAAGACGGTATTTCCCATTTTGTTTGTGGGGAGGTTTTTTTTGATCCACCCCTCCGCACTGGGAAACAGGGCTGGGACAGCCAGTTTCTCATTCTCTGCAAACGTTTCCTTCAGAGAAGTCACGGACCGCTGAAATTCAGGAAGAAGGACCTAGATCATGCAGACCCTCCACAGGATCTCCACCCAAAAGTAGTTGGGACCCTCACTGGGAAAGAGCCGTAGCTGCATCCTCGCAGGCTGGTGGGCACAGAAATGGCAGTGTCACCAGGGCAGGCCTGTGGAGGAAGAAAGCAGCAGTTGCTCAAGTCTGCCTGCCCCAGCTCTCCTTGCTGTAGCTGGATCAGAGAGAGACCAGTGGGGAGGGAACCATGGAAGACAGTGATTGGGAGGTGCAAAAAGGAGTGACTGCTCCTCCATGGGAAGCAGCTGTCTGTGGGCCGACCCTGAAAGAACAACAGGGGCAGTATGAAAGAGCGAACTGGAACAACGCTGAACAGCAGAGAAGGACAGTAGAAAGGAAACTGTCCCAAAGTGGAGAGAGAGAGAAAGAGGAGCAGTGCCGGAGATCACGTGATGTGGTGAGAGCGGCCGGGTGGATTCTGGCTGAGCTCCGAGGATAGGGCCCTGATCCTTCACCATCTGACCGGTTCATTGCCTTTTCGGAATGGATCTTACTCTAGACAAGGTGGTCTATGTCGATCACAAATTATATGCAAAAATCGCCAACTGGGATGCCGCCGAAAGTGACAAAAAAGGATAAAGACAAGACGCAAGGGCCGGAATCCAAAATGGCGACGCCGACGCAAAAAGCTGGTGGCAGCGCGGCACCAGAGGGTCCTGCCCTGGTCCATCCAACCACCCTAGAACTGCAAACCGCAGTTGTTGCGGCGTTGGAAAGCAAATTTGCAGGCCTCTCGGAACAGTTAACAGCTTTACATTCCTCACTAGCGGAACTTACACTGAGGCTCGATCAAGTGGAGGGCCGCACCGGAGTGCTGGAAGATGACGTGCTGGCGCCCACAACTCGAATCTGTTCCCTGGAAAAAGCTTTGGCGGAACAGCAGGATAAAACAGAAGATCTTGAAAATAGATCTCGACGTTCCAATATCCGTGTGCTAGGCCTGCCGGAGTCCCTTGAAGATCAAAATCTGCGCACGGCATTACAAGCCTGGATCCCATCTGCTCTGGGCCTACCCGATCTGAAAACCACCCTGGAAATCGAACGGGCGCACCGCCTGGGTCCAAGGGACTCGAGTCGGACCCCTGCTGGGAGGCCCTGTATCGTAATCTTTAAAGTGCTTAATTTTCATCATAAGCATTGCATTTTACAGGCGGCTAGGAAAATACAAACCTTACAGTACCAGGGCGCAGATGTCCGTTTGGCACCCGATTACTCCGCTAAAGTCGCTGCGCAACGGAGGGCATTCTCGGAGGTGTGTGCTCTTCTAATAGAGAAAAAAATCCGATTTCAAATGCAATTTCCAGCTAAGCTCCGTGTTTTGAAGGAAGGAAAGTGGTCCGTGTATGATACGCAGGAGTCTACAAAACCATTGCGAGACGAGCTTTCCTGAAGACCAAGCTGTTGTATTGTTTCACTTGATATTAGTTCAAAGTGGGGTTGGAGAAGGGCCCTAATCCTCGATCACATTGTAGTTGATCTCTACACAGGTCGCAGACCTGAGTGGGTATTCTAGATGTTATGGGGTGGGGGGGGGGGGGGGGGGGATTTAACAGAAGGTGGGGATCTCTGGTACTCATGGGTCAGATTGTACTAAATGTTGTTTGCTTGGTGACTATGTTTATATTTCTGTGTGAAGTAATGCTGGCTGAGGATATGTTTGAGCCCTGCATTGTTCACCTTGTGGAGCGGAGGCGAGGCTGGGCGTCTCCTGTTCCTAACTTAGTACTGGTTGTTTATCTGTTACATGATTCTAATCTGTGTCCCCATGGGAGGCCCATATAATATTGTTTCCTGGAATGTGGATGGCCTAGGTCACCCTATCAAGCGGAAGAAGGTATTTCAACATCTTGCCCGCTTAAACACCAGTATAGCATGTCTGCAAGAAACCCACTTGAATGCGCTTGAGAGTGGGAAGCTGTGCAGGGAATGGGTCACTACTTGTCATTTTGCTCCTGCAGTGGGGAAGAAAAAAGGCGTGGCAATATTGGTCCATAAGAATACCCCCTTTTTGGTTAGTAAAGAGATTGTGGACCCGGAAGGCCGGTATATTATTATTAATGGGGAATTAGAGGGGAAACAATTAACCATCTGTAATTTATATGCCCCAAATGATGCCAGTTCGGTATTTTTTTCTTCCTTGCTATGACTCCTTCTGGAACACCAGAGGGGTTCCTTAATTCTGACAGGAGACTTTAACTGTGTTGCAGATGCGAGTTTGGATAAATCTGCTATTCCCGCCAGTTTTAAAAAGCCGAAAGAATCTATAATTCATTCCCTTTGCAAAACTTTAAACCTTCTAGATGTTTGGAGGGTGTTACACCCTGAGACCCGGGATTATACCCACGTTAGGGATGTGCAGAGCAAAATTTTATGTTCATATTTTTTATGTCCGAAAGGGGGTCCCACTTGCGGCCAATATGGACATAAAAAAAATCCAATGAGTTGGGTATATGTACATATGTGCAAAAAAAAAAATTAAACCCCCTCACCCTCCTTAATCCCCCCCCCCAGACTTACCACAACTCCCTGGTGATCGAGCGAGGAGTGAGGACGTCATTTCTGCAATCCTTGGCGAGAAGCATGTGACGTCGGTGGCACGTCGAGTGACGCGGCGTCACGTGATTCCCGGCTCGTTCGCGCCGGACGGCTCGTTCGGCCCAAAAAGAACTTTTGGCCAGCTTGGGGGGGTCAGGAGGCCCCCCCAAGCTGGCCAAAAGTTCTTTTTGGGCCGAACGAGCCGTCCGGCGCGAACGAGCTGGGAATCACGTGACGCCGGCGTCACTCGACGTGCCGCCGACGTCACATGCTTCTCGCCAAGGATTGCAGAAATGGCGTCCTCACTCCTCGCTCCATCACCAGGGAGTTGTGGTAAGTCGGGGGGGGGGGGGATTAAGGAGGGTGAGGGGGTTTATATTTTTATTTTGGCTCAACAATCGCGATTTCCCACATATCGAACATATCTATGTTCGATATGTGGGAAATCCGATCGTTTATGTCGAATCAATTTTTTAAGTAAAAAAAAAATATGAGTTGCGTTTTACTAATGCGGTCAATCCGAATGCACACCCCTAACCCACGTATCTCGTGCACATGCCACACTATCTAGGATCGATTATGTATTGGTTGACACCCAAATCTTCTCCAATATTGGGGTAGCAGATCTGGGATCCATAGTGGTGTCCGATCACGCACCCGTGTGGGCTGAACTTTTCATTTCAGGGAGGACAAGGGCTGGCAATCTTTGGAGATTTCCAAGGCATTTATCGAATGATAAAGCCTTCCATACTTACTTACAAGAGCGTTGGGATGATTTTTTACATAATAATCAGCAACATGTAACGCAACCCTCGTTGTTTTGGGAGACAGGAAAGGCGGTTCTTCGGGGTGATATCCTGGCTTATACCGCCCGGAAACGGAAACAGCTCCTGAGTTCTATTTTGCACTGGGAACAAGAATTGAAATGTAAGAAAGATACTTTAGCGTTCAATCCCTCTAAGAGTAATAGAGAGGCCTATTGGGCTTGCTTAAACCATTTTAACTCCTTATTGCAGGCCCGGGCACAGAAGGCGTTAAAAGCCTCAGAGCATGGTTTACATCGCTTTGGGAATAAAGCGGGGCGGCTCCTAGCTCGCTTGGTTGCTATTAAGAGGCAAAAGCCCTTTATTAGTAGTCTCAAGACCAAAACTGGGCAGTTGATGACACATATGCCTGAGATATGTACAATCCTACAAGAGTTTTATACGGAGCTCTACACTGATGATCGCACAGGCGATTCTGTGGATGAAGACTCCTTTTTCCAAAATTTAGTATTACCCCAGGTGACACCCTCTCAGTTGGAAAACTTAAATAAACCCATCCTGGGACAGGAGGTACTCCAGGTTATCAAAGGTAGTAAAGCCCATAAAGCACCGGGGCCGGATGGATTCTCCACGGATTTCTACAAAATCCTAGGGGAACGGGTGGCAGGTCCCTTGAGTCGCTTTTATCAGGAGGCAGGAGCTCAGGGGAGTTTTCCTTCTGGATTTAATAAAGCATATATCACTATCCTTCCTAAGCCGGGGAAAGACCCCTTGCAAGCGGCCTCTTATAGGCCGATCTCCTTATTAAACTGTGACTTGAAGATTTATGCCCGTATATTGGCGATACGGCTAGGTGCTATTCTCCCCGACCTTATCTCACCTTTTCAAACAGGGTTTGTAAAGGGCAGAAATCCAGGTGCCAATGTGATCAAACTGATTGCAGCTATTGAAGCTACCAGGAACTCTGGCTCTCTGTCTCTGGCGATAGGTTTTGATTCAGAAAAAGCCTTTGACAGAGTGTCTTGGGCTTACATGTTTTCCGTGCTCCGCAGGTTTGGGCTGCAGGGGGATATCTTGCGGGGGATACAACTTCTTTACAATTCTCCTGAGTCATTCCTCCTAGTTAATGATTCCCTATCTGGTGCTATTTCAATTAAGCGAGGGGTGAGGCAGGGATGCCCTCTATCTCCTATTTTATATATCTTGTCCTTAGATCCCTTGTTATGCACGATAGGGGCTTCACCACTCATACAAGGGTTTGGCACCTCTGCTACCTCGCTAAAAGTGGCAGCTTTCGCAGATGATATGCTTGTTTTCTTAACAAATCCCCTAACTGCTTTACCTGAGGTATTGCGGATCCAAGCTGCTTTTGGCAAGTTTGCAGGCCTAAAAGTTAATGCCGATAAATCCGAAGCCTTGGACATCACTGGCAGGCTGCAGCCTTCCTGGCCCGGGCCATTCCCCCTGAAATGGGTCTCCTCCGATCTTAAGTATCTAGGGGTTAAAATTCCAGCAGATCCGCAGAAAATTTATGCCCTAAACGTGGGTCCCTTAAAGCAGAAATTACTAAAGCACCTCGTTCAATGGCGGAGTCTCCCTCTCTCCCTTTCTGGGAAAATCCAATTATTAAAGATGATGGAGGTCTCCCGTTGGATTTATATGTTCCAAATGTTACCCATATGGTTAATCCCCGGGGATGTATCGGAAATCAACAAAGCCATCAGGGAATATATCTGGGGAGGCCGTAGGGCCCGTATTTCATTGGAACGCCTTATGCAACCCAAGGAGATGGGAGGTCTGGGATGCCCCAATTTAGCCCTATATAACTATGCCTGTTTGGCTCGCCATGTGAGGGATTGGCTTTTTGGGTCACGTTTCTTCTCACCTTTGGATTTCTATGCGCAATGGGTGGCACCGTTTTCTTTAAGTTCTATTTTACATGTTAATGCTGCTCTTCTACCGACTCATCTGTTACATAGCACTATATCTCCCATAAGGCGAGGGTGGAAGTTCATTTGTGGGCTGTTGGGAATCCCTGCTGGTAGCTCTGCCTTCTTGCAAATCACAGGATGCCCTCTGTTCACCCCTGGTTTTGGCTCTTCTCTGTTTGATAAGTGGCACCGAAATGGTTTGTCCGTTATTAATCAATTTTTTAGCTCCAGTTCCACAACGGCTCATCTCTTGAGTTTTCAGGACTTAAGGACGCAGTACTCTCTAGCCAATGCAGACCACTATGGATTCTTACAAGTGAGGCACTTTATACAGGGGTTACTACAAGCTAACCCATCTCTTCCATGTGGACTTCCTATATGTAATCTACTACTCGGTATCACTGGAAAACGGACACGATGTGCGGAATACTATAAAGCGCTGCTGGATCTCAAGCCCTCGCAGTATTCAACAAGACTGACATCTCGATGGAATGCTGTTCTTCAAACCTCACTCACGATGGATGAGTTTCAAACCTGTTTTGTGAAACTTCTTAGGACTGTGGAGAATGTCTCGGTTAGAGACCAACAATATAAGCTATTACACTTTGCTTATTACACGCAACAGCAAGCTTTTTATATGCGCTTGGTTTCTTCCTCCGAATGTATGCGTTGCTTGCATTCCAGGCCAGACTTCTTGCATAGCTTCTGGGCGTGTCCTGCTATCCAACCTCTTTGGACGAAGGTTAGAGGTACCTTATCAAGTATATGGTCCCGGCAGGTTCCGCTTACACCGGACATCTGGCTTTTGGGTGCTTCCCCGACCTCTATGGACTGGTGTACTCTGCCTCAGTCCTTACTTGTGGATAAGATGGCCTTAATGGCAAAGGCTTCCATATTGGCCCTATGGACTGAGCCACATCCAGATCTCTTATCACTCTGGACCAAGAAGCTGCACCACTTGTTACAGATGGAATTTATGTCGGCTGTTCTCTGTCCACCACCCAACAGGCTAAGTTTTTCCAAATATGGGGAGCGTATATCTCAACTCTTTCACCGGATCTCCAAACGCAACTGTTACCTAGTATAAAAAGGTCCTCCAGGGACTCATACCATTTTCAATGACACTTGCTATACTACTCGCTCTAAGACCCGGCTAATAGTCTGGACCTCTGCTTTGAACTGCACTGTCTGTCTTCTTCAGGGTTGCGTGCATGGAGCTGCTGTCTTGTCCTTACTGTATATGACCTCAGTCCGAAATTTGGATTGGGCGAGTGACGGGATACCGTGGGGGATCTCCACATGGTGACGATCTTCTGAGCGTCCACATTTTCCATGGGACTCTATAAGAGCTACCAGATATAGGGTTTAGACTGTTTGTAGATTATGCATATCCTATACAGTTCACGTTAATGTTCTGTTCTTCCTTGTTTGACTCCTGACTGCTAGTAACAAAATGAGTACCAGGGAGGGGGAGGGAGGGTGGTGGTTGGGGGGTGGAGGGGGAGGTTTCTCAATTTTGAAAATAATTCCATTAAGGTTCATGAGTCTTCTAGATGTTCAAATGGGAGATCTGGTTTGTTGTCAGTACAATGCGCTACTTTACATACTGCTACTTGTGAGTTACATGTGTGAAGAGACTATGCATGAACGCTGGAAGCTGTTTTTCAACTGTTACCTGAAATAAAAATTATGTTCAAAAAAAAAAAAAGAGGAGCAGTGCCTTACTCTGAGGCCCAAGGCTGCAGAGAGTCTGAAGCAGCGGTCAATGGAGCAGCTGCCGTGCTGGTACAGGGCTGAGATAGAGCCCTGCATAGGAGAGGGGTCTAAGAAGCAGCAAGGCTTGAGCCTTAAAGGGGCAGCTCCCAATTTCAAAGGAGCTTGCCTTAAAGAGGCAGCACACTTTGTATTGGACTCGGCAGGGGAGAGAGAGTAGTGCTCTGTTGCTCCAAAAAGAGCCTCCCTAAGGCAGTCTTCCTGGAGCCCACTGGAGAGGCTCCCTGCATGGGTCTCTCTTTGTTCCTTGGGACTTGAAGCTGGGAATCTGCCCCAGACTTTTGTGGGAGCTCAGACAGTCAGCAAGGGGCCCCTGCTACCACCGAAGAAACATGGTGTGACCGGTGTCTTGTTGGTGGCTCAAGAGAGGTGAAATCTGGGTCGCAGCCACTGACAGCTTCACTGTGAATTGATCTGTAGTTTCTTCTTGTCTCAGTTAAAGTAAAGAGCAGACTCACTATTAAAAAAAGTATGTTGCCTGCTCTGTATGTGTTGAATGATTTGTTTTCTGCTTTCAGATCCCAGGATGTTCCCGTGAGGCTGCAAGGAGTGTGATATGACCTTGAGTGAAATTTCAGTTTGAACAAAATATGAAAATAGCATAAAAATAGCAAAATTATAAAAAAAAAACATATAAAAATGGGTGTTCCTTGGTTTAATTTTGAAATGGCAATTTCTTAACCATTAATTTCTCCCTTCAGGTTGGAGTCAATCCAATAGGATTCTGTGACCTTTGGACTCACTTATTTTTCCTTTCCAGGTTGGATGTGCAGCTGTCCTGTTCCCGTGGCCTGTGCCCCTACTAAAAGTGAAATTCCTTTCACATGACATGTGTAAGGAATGTGGAGTGAGGTGGTAGAAGGAGACCTCTTCTGTACGGAGGCCTATTAAGGTGTATAGTGAAATGCAATTGTTCAGTGGATGAAAGGTGTTCGGTATTCTCCACTGGAATTACCTATGCGGAGTACTTTTGTATTTTTCTATAAGTGTTCCCTGCTGAGGTATAGGGTGACATCTTGTATGGGACTTAGCCCTCCTTAGTCGAAAGTGAGCCTCACAGTCTGTGAAAGGGACAAAAAGGCCCACTGTTCCCCACCTTATGGGTGGAAGAGGCCAAGGATGCCTATAACTGATTTTTCCACAGGAAACTTACCTAAAGTAAGTATATAAATCTGAAGTTCAAATTTATGATGGTTCCCACTGCCATGCAACAATGTTATGAGGTGTTGTGGGTGACAACTCACAGGGTTGTGTTCTCCCTACTGGAGAGCAATAGATTATGGTAAATATGTTTCTAGTGTACATTGTAAGGCCTTATTAGGGATGTGAATCGTTTTTTGACGATTTAAAATATCGTCCGATATATTTTAAATCGTCAGAAATCTTTAGGGCCATGATACAATACCAATTCCCCCGATTTATCGTCAAAAAATCGTAAATCGGGGGAAGGGGGAGGGCAGGAAAACCGGCACACTAAAACCCCCTAAAACCCACCCCCGACCCTTTAAATTAAATCCCCCACCCTCCCGAACCCCCCCCCAAATGCCTTAAATTACCTGGGGGTCCAGCGGCGGTCCGGAACGGCAGCGGTCCGGAACGGCCTCCTGCAATTGAATTGTGTTGTCTTCAGCCGGCGCCATTTTTCAAAATGGCGGCGCAAAATGGCGGCGGCCATAGACCAACACAATTCGACTGCAGGAGGTCGTTCCGGACCCCCGCTGGACTTTTGGCAAGTCTTGTGGGGGTCAGGAGGCCCCCCCAAGCTGGCCAAAAGTCCCTGGGGGTCCAGCGGGGGTCCGGAAAACGATCTCCTGCCGCGAATCGTTTTCCGTACGGAAAATGGCGCCGGCAGGAGATCGACTGCAGGAGGTCGTTCAGCGGGGGTTCCGGACCGCCGCTGAACGACCTCCTGCAGTCGATCTCCTGCCGGCGCCATTTTCCATACGGAAAACGATTCGCGGCAGGAGATCGTTTTCCGGACCCCCGCTGGACCCCCAGGGACTTTTGGCCAGCTTGGGGGGCCCTCCTGACCCCCACAAGACTTGCCAAAAGTCCAGCGGGGGTCCGGAACGACCTCCTGCAGTCGAATCGTGTTGGTCTATGGCCGCCGCCATTTTGCGCCACCATTTTGAAAAATGGCGCCGGCTGAAGACAACACAATTCAATTGCAGGAGGCTGTTCCGGACCGCTGCCGTTCCAGACCGCCGCTGGACCCCCAGGTAATTTAAGGCATTTGGGGGGGGGGGTTCGGGAGGGTGGGGGATTTAATTTAAAGGGTCGGGGGTGGGTTTTAGGGGGTTTTAGTGTGCCGGCTCACGATTTTCACGATTTTCACGATACTTCAAACACCCAAATGGCAACAATACGATTCCCTCCCCCTCCCAGCCGAAATCGATCGTTAAGACGATCGAGGACACGATTCACATCTCTAGGCCTTATGTCTCAGGTCTACGCTGGATGTAGGGTCCCTTGGGTCAATGCACCCCCAAGTGGTGAGACTGGGTACTATCATCTCTTGCAATGTTTAAATGTTAACATGTTGTCTTCTATTGAATTTGTGATCTGTTTATGCGCCTGTCCATGCTCCCACAGTTTTAAATTTAAAATGCAAATAAATAAAGCATTCTACAGCTCATAGGGGCCATTTTAAAACTTAGAGTCCGTTTACTAATCAACGATATTTTATGTGGGAGGGGAAAAATATAATTGGGAGCGCTCCTGTTATATTTGGTCCCTCCCATGAAAAGATTTTGCAGTGATATCTTCTTGATATTTTTTCTCGTGGAAAAATTCCACGAGATAAAATATCATGTATATAGGGGGGGGGGGGGGGAAAGTACACAATGGCAGCCTGCCATGGTCTTAAAGAGCTGGCGGAGGCCCAAAATGCCCCAGTCCCATAACAGTGTAAACTAACCCCTGGGGTCTGAGCAGACTCCTGTCTACCTCCTCCCACCCCCGCTGCCTGTCAAGGTGGCTCATAATAAAAGAAAAAAAGGCTCCAAATGTCAGCATCCCGCTTCCCTGCCAAAATCCACCCCCTTTTAAGAAAATACAACCACCCAGTTCAACCACCACCTCAGGTTCTCCCCCTCCTGGCATCCAATTCCCCCAGATCCCCCCCCCCCCATACATTAGATAAAGTCCCTGGTGTCTAATGGGCCCCCAACCCCACCGCTTAGTTTTAAATAATTCCTTGATGTCTAGTGGGACCCCTGTCACCTCAGACCCCCTTATCTTTAAAAGATACCCTCATAGTCCAGGGGCTGACTGGTATGCCTCCTAGGCCCTGGGCCTGTTGATGTCATATTTCAAAATAGCATCACGTGATATAAGCAGGAGTTTGATTTTTAAACTCTTCAAGGAGAGATGAGTCTGCACAGGTGAAAATATCAGAAATATTTTACTTATGTTAGCCACAATTATGAGGAAATAATACTGCAGATTAATTAAATTAATTAATTTTCAGTTATTTGTTCAATGCCCGCCCCTCTTCTCCACTTTTATTCACTATCTTTTATCTCAGCCATAGATGTCTGAGCAAGCAATTTTAGTTTCTTATTGTTTGAGCGCTGGAGGGGATGTGGCATGTGAGACAGAACCCCCTCGGCACTACTTTTCTGACAACAAATTGTGATTCACTTTAACATGTGTTATTTAAAGCCTCTCCCTTTATTTTTGATTGGACTGTTCACTAATAATGTGCACTGGCGCGCATCACAGTTGATAACTAAATCCCCAAAATTGCTAAAAGACACCTTCCTTCCCATAAATCAACTCCAAGACACACCCAAGCCTCCCTGCCCCTACCAAACAGAGACTCAGACTCAAATCTTCTGCATTATAGGGCACAATGATATGACCAATCAAAAAATCAGGCAATTTTAAGAATTGTAAGAGACTTGTGCATCTCTAAGCTTTATGACACCCTCGGTGTAACTGATCACTTTTTACACCAAACTTAACCATATTTTGGTGCAGAATATGTTGCAGGATGTTTAACAAATTATACTCGCATGACATGTTTAATCATATTTCACAAAATGTTGAAAAGACTTAGGTAACCAAGGTAATATACATTTCCTATTTGCTTCCCAAGGAATCTGCCAAAGAAACTTTAATAAATGCATTAAGTCTCCTACCATATGTGCAAACATCCATAATGGGACGATTTAAAGGTGTTAACAGGCACTATACCACCTGTCTCCCAGTTTATAGTATCAATATCACTGCACTGCACATGATATCTTATTATGTGAGCTACTGTGTACTCCCTGCAGCCTCTTATTTTTCCACATTCTCTGGATCATATAATAGCACTGTACACATTTTGAAATCATAGTAAGGCACTTCTCTATACTCCCTTGCGTGACCAACCTACAGCTTTGCTTTGTGTGAGCGGGGGAAGGAGCTGAACTTACAAATGTTATGTGCACCTACAATTGTGCCATAACGATCAGTTCAATACACATAATTAGGCTTGATCACACAGTATGCAGTATCTAAAGATACTTTGTTTTCGCACAGAGAAAAAGGGGCATTACTCATTCACATGACGGATTGCTGTAGCACTAAGAGAACAAACTGATGTTCACATGGACTGTGATAAATGCCCCTGTAAAAACATAGATGTTTATTTTACATTCCATGCAGAAGTATAATAAATGCAATTTATTAATCTTACCTTTATTTATTTATGTGTTTTATATACCATCATTCCATGTGAAAATCACTAGTTCATAACGGTGTACAGGTTTGACATTCATAAATAAATAATGAGAACGGAGGTAGACATTCATATAGGTAGTAAACTAGGGGAACATTTAAAGACAATGGGTGCATTTCAAAGCCAGAAATGATTAGGAAAACATAATTGGGTTATAGAGGGGTTAGGGGTGGGGGTTTATGATCAATACATATTTGGTTGTCTGACTCATGGCGAACTGGAGGCTTCAGTCAGACAGTAGGCATTTTTGAATAGCCAAATCTTCAACTTGCTCTTAAATTTTTTATTGTCTGTTATTGTTTGTGGGTCCTCTGGCATGGATTTCCATAGTTTTGGTCCAGCGAGTGAAATCGCTCTTTCTCTAGTTTGCGTTAGATGAGAGTTTTCTATGGTCGGGATTTCTATGAGGCCTTTGTTTTGTGATCTGAGCATTCGTGATAGAATATGTGGCTTAAATGTTATTCCCATCAGGTCGTTATTTGGATTAATGTGCTCCCTGGTAGGGACCAGGAAGCACCTGCCCCCAGGGGGCGGAGCACAGGAGGAGACAGAGGCTGAGATGAGCTTCACCACTGGATGTCCAAGGTCCCACTGGGTGGAGCCCGTAGGGACCCGGGCTGCTTGGACTTAGGTGGGCCTCGCAGGGTCTCCCGGAAAGGTAGTAGAGAGGTGTGCCCACGTTCAGCAAGGGAGCATGGTCGGACTTCACGCTGTTGGCCTGGAGAGGCAAGGAAGGCCCAAACAGTGTAGGCGATGACAAGGCAAGGGACAGAGCCAGTATTAGGAGACATAGTCAATGGTAGCCGAGGTCAGAATCTGAGGATCAATCTGAGGAGTGGTCAAAGAGGCAGAGGTCAGGTTCCAGAGGTCAGTCGAGGTCACAAGGCAGGCAGAGGTCAGGATGCAGACAACAGACGGGAAGGTCAAGGAACAGGCCGAGGTCAGTTCCAGAGAGACAGTCTGACGGTACTACCTAGGAAGACAAACAGACAGACGCAGGAACAGGAGGACGCTGGAACAGTAGGACACTGGAACAAGGCTGGAACAGTAGGATCCTGGAACAAGACTGGAACAAGACTGTGAATGTGGAGGCAACCTAGCACACAATACAATGCCGACCCGATTGCCAAGGCAAGGAAGTGCAGGCAGGGACTTCCTTATATTGTTCCATCAATCAGGGCGCACTGCAGAGCTAGGACATGCCCCTGGCCCTACAAGAGGCCGGGTGGTCCGCGTGCATGAAGGGGCATGGCTGATGCCACTGGACATGCCATACTCCGGCATGAAGCCTGGTGCGCAGTGGAAGGCCTGGCAACCACCACCGCGGGATGCCGAGGCCTAGCGGAGCTCGTGGCTGCCACTGGGGAGGCTGACCCGTGACCTGCAGAAGAGCCAGCAAGGTGAGCAGGCCCATGCATGGTCCGGACATGGACAGGGCACGCAACAGTACCCCCCCTTCTAGGCCTCCCTCTACGTGGCCTTGGCTTGTCAGGATGGGTTCTATGGAAGGCTTTAAGGAGTTCTTTGTCGAGAATATTGTGGGAGGGTTCCCATGAATTTTCCTCGGCCCCATAACCCTCCCAGGCTAAGAGGTACTCCCATCTACCTCAATGCCAATGGATGTCTTACCTGAAGAGATGAGTCTGGTTCAGTGGAGATACATGGAGGAGAAGGATCTCTACAAGAGGGCCAGGAGAGGACCAAAGGCTTCAACAGCGAGACATGGAATGTGTTATGGATGCCCATGGCACATGATAGCTGTAGCTGATACAACACTACTCCTATTCTTCGAAGCACCAGGAATGGACTGATGTACTTGGGAGCCAGGAGATAAGAGGGAAGTCTCAACCTTATGTATCGAGTGCTTAACCACACCTTCTGAACAGGACAGAAAAGTGGAGTGAGACGTCTTTGGGCATCAGAAGTACACTTGGAGCATTCAGCAGCCTGGGTAAGGCATTCTTTGACTTGATTCCACACCTGGCGAATGGTGTGGGCCATGAACTATGCTTCCGGGTAAGGAACAGTCAGAGGAACTTGAAGTGGCAGCCGAGGTTGTCGTCCAAATGCCACGGAGAACGGAGATACATCGGTGGCAGCAGCAACATAGGCATTATGCGACAACTCAGCCCAGGGTAGCAATTCAGACCAGTTGTCCTGCTGGTCATTCACGTAGGAACGGAAGAATGTTTTCAAAGTCCGGTTGGTCCTTTCAGCTTAACCATTGGCCTGTGGATGATAGGCCAACGTAAGATTCAAGACAATATTAAATTTCTTGCATAAGGAGCACCAGTATCTGGTGGCAAACTGTGGTCCTCGGTTGGATATTATTTCCTTTGGGAGTCCATGGAGATGAAAAATGTCTTTCAGGAACAACTTGGCTAGTTCTGGGGCCAATGGGAGGCCCAGCAAGGGAATAAAGTGACCCATTTTCGGAAAACGGTTGATGATGACCCAAATTACGATATTGTTCTAGGATGGAGGCAGGTCTGTGATGAAGTCCATTGAGATGCTGGACCATGGCTCGGTAGGTGCTGGATGCAGCTGGAGTAGGCTCCTAGGCCATGTGGTAGGTGGCTTCTGTTGCGCGCAGACGGGACAGGAGTCCACATAATTACAAGAGTCTTGCACCATGTTGGGCCACCAGTAATATCTCCGCAGCATCTCTAGGGTCCTGGTACGACCTGCGTGTCCTGCCAACTTAGAATCATGGGCCCATTTCAGAACTCATTCATGTAATCTATGTGAAATGACTGTTTTCCCCACTGGAACAGTGGTAATCATGGCAAGGGATACGCAGGCAGGATCAATGATGTGTCTGGGAACATCAGGATCATCCTCTGGTTCAAAGGATCTTGATAGTGCATCAGCACAAATGTTCTTGGGACCTGGGCAGTAACGTAGGACAAAATTGAAATGTTCAAAGAAGAGCGCCCATCGGGCTTGTCTAGGATTCAAGAGTTGAGCCTCTTTCAGGTGCTTACGATTCTTATGGTCTGTGAAAATGGTAAATTTATGTTGCGCCCCTTCCAAATAGGGGCACCACTCTTGGAGCGCCAACTTGATGGCGAGAAGTTCTCTGTTACCCATGGTGTAGTGCTGCTCTGTGGAAGAGAACTTGTGGGAGTAGAATGAACAAGGTATTAATTTACCCTTTGGAGAAAACTGACTTAAGATGGCTCCCGCTCCAATTGCAGAGGCGTCGACTTCGAGGACGAATGGATGACTTGGGTCTGGATGCTGAAGACAAGCACTGGAACAGAAGACTTCTTTTAACATCTAAAAGGCGGCTTGTGCTTTGGGTATCCACACACGAGTGTTAGCCCCTTTCTTGGTCATGGCGGTGAGCAGAGCAGCTAGGGTAGAATAGTTGGCAATGAAGCTCCGGTAATAATTGGTGAAACCAAGGAAATATTGTAAAACCCGTAGGCCTACTGCCTGGGGCCAATCTTGGATC
This sequence comes from Rhinatrema bivittatum, assembly GCF_901001135.1. Taxonomy (NCBI): domain Eukaryota; kingdom Metazoa; phylum Chordata; class Amphibia; order Gymnophiona; family Rhinatrematidae; genus Rhinatrema; species Rhinatrema bivittatum. The sequence continues at coordinate 66,313 of NW_021821283.1, forward strand.
CCTTGGAGTTTTTCTGGATCCATGGAGAAACCTCGATCAGATATGATGTACCCTAGGAAAGGTAAGCGATTTCGCTCGAAGAGGCATTTTTCTAACTTGGCAGATAGATGATTTTCTCTTAGACGTTGAAGGACAATCCAAACATGATCTCGATGGGATTCGAGATCCTTGGAAAAGATCAAGATGTCGTCAAGATACATGACTACGAATGAGTACAAGAGGTCTTGGAGGATTTCGTTCATAAGGCATTGAAAGACCGCTGGGGCATTGCATAGCCCAAAGGGCATCACTGTATATTCATAGTGACCATCCTTTGTATTGAATGCGGTTTTCCAGATATCTTCAGGTTGGATGTGTACTAGATTGTACACATCCCTCAGATCCAACTTGGTGAAGATCCGTTCCCCTTGAAGGAGGTCAAACAGCTCACTAAGATACAGAGGGTAACGGTCTTTGCAGGTTATGGCGTTGAGCCCTCTGTAATCTATACAAGGTCATAGACTGCTGTCCTTCTTCTTAATGAAGAAAAAGCCCATTCTAACGGGAGAATCCGAGGGACGAATGAACCGTTTTTCTAGGTTCTCTTTGATATACTCAGACATGGCTAGGGTTTCTAGGTGAGACAATGGGTAAGTTCTGCCCTTGGGAGGCATCATGCCCGGTAGAAGCTCTTTGGAGCAATTGAATTTGCGTAACGGAGGCAAGGTATCCGCCTTCTGTTTTGAGAAGACATCTTCGAACTCAACATACTGAGTAGGCAAACCAGATAGAGTGGTAAACTTCATGACAGAGAATGCTGGGGATACTTGACATAGGCATGTCTTCTGGCATTTGGAATGCCACTGCACCAACTGTAGGGAATTCCAATCAAACTGGGGTTCATGGATCTGGAGCCAAGGCAGCCCCAGGATGACTGGATATGTGGAACGTTTTAACACATAGGACACCTCCTCCTCATGGAGAGTGCCCACGGTAAGACGGACAGCTACTGTTCAATGGGTGATGAGCCCTGGAAGATGTTCTCCTTGGATGGAGGCGATGCGGAGGCTCACATCTAATGGCTGAAGAGGAATGCTCAAAAGCTTGACAATTTCATCCATGATGAAGCTGCCACTTGCTCCTGTATCGACCAGAGCAGTGGTGGGGAAGGAGTGGGCCTGGATGCCCAGAGAGACTGGAAGCAGGAGTTGGGGGCCGGTGATGGTAGCACCTAAGCTCGGGACCCCCGCCAGGCTCAGGTGTTGCAGTTTTCTGGATGGGCTGGACAGAACTGCCGAAGAAGTCCGGAAGTGCCACAGTAAAAGCAAAGACCCTCCTTCCTCTGATGGAAACGTTCAGTTGGAGTCAATCGTCCATGGTTCAGATCCATAGGTTCCACCATGGAAGAAGGTAGTGATGATGGAATCTTGGCTGGAGGACTCTGAACACATGTGGAACATGGTGTAGGAGAGCGGGAAGCCTTTACTTCTAGGCACCTTTGCCAGAGACGATGGTCGATCTTCCTGGTGAGGGAAATCAGGTCCTCTAGAGATGTGGGAGTCTCACGGATGCAGAGTTCATCTTTGAGAGCACTGGAGAGTCCATTTAGGAAGATGGCTTGCAGACAATCTTCTTGCCACCCGAGCTCAGTAGCCAGGGTCCTAAACTCCACCGTATACTCAGAGAGGGTCCGAGACCCTTGGCGGAGGTAGATTAGACTGTGGCTGATGACAGCTTGGCAGCCGGGGTCTCCGAAGGTCTGCTTGAAGAGAGCAATAAACTCAGGTAGCTTGGAAAGCATAGGATCAGAGTGTTCACATAAGGAAGAGGCCCATGTCAGAGCCTTCCCTTCCAGGCGGGAAAGGATGAAGGTCACTTTGGTTGATTCCTCCGGGAACAAGGACGGGTGAAGTGCAAATTGCATGAACCACTCATTGAGGAAGCCATGACAGGAGCGTGGGTCCCCATTATATCGAGGAGGTGCAGGGAGAGACAACAATGCTTTGGGTAGCATAGAGGCCGATAGGCCCATGGGATTGGCCAGGGCTGTATCTCGCAGCTGGGAACGAAGCTCTTCCAGCGAAGAGGCTAGCGATTCCAAAACCCTGTGATGTTCTTGGACTGTGGTGGCCAAACCTGGTAGGACCCTGGAGGCGGGAGACTCCACTGAGTCCATGGCCTTGGCAACCTGTTGCGCTTGGAGCTGGACCCTTATCCTGAAGCAGTGGAGAACGGCTCCCTGGTAGGGACCAGGGAGCACTGCCTCCAGGGGGCTGAGCACAGGAGGAGACAGAAGCTGAGATGAGCTTCACCACTGGAAGCCCGAGGTAGTTAGAGATGTTTAAAATTATGAGAGGTCTAGAACGGGTAGATGTGAATCGGTTATTTACTCTTTCAGATAGTAGAAAGACTAGGGGGCACTCCATGAAGTTAGCATGGGGCACATTTAAAACTAATCGGAGAAAGTTCTTTTTTACTCAACGCACAATTAAACTCTGGAATTTGTTGCCAGAGGATGTGGTTAATGCAGTTAGTGTAGCTGTGTTTAAAAAAGGATTGGATAAGTTCTTGAAGGAGAAGTCCATTACCTGCTATTAATTAAGTTGACTTAGAAAATAGCCACTGCTATTAATTGCATCAGTAGCATGGGATCTTTATTGTTTGGGTAATTGCCAGGTTCTTATGGCCTGGATTGGCCACTGTTGGAAACAGGATGCTGGGCTTGATGGACCCTTGGTCTGACCCAGTATGGCATTTTCTTATGTTTCTTATGTTCTTATGTCCCACAGGGTGGAGCCCGTAGGGACCCGGGCCACTTGGACTTAGGTGGGCCTCACAGGGTCTCCCGGAGAGGTAGTAGAGAGGCGTGCCCATGATCAACAAGGGAGCACAGTCAGACTTCACGCGGTTGGCCTAGAGAGGCAAGGAAGGCCCAAACAGTGTAGGCAATGACAAGGCAAGGGACAGAGCCAGAATCAGGAGACAAAGTCAATGGTAGCCGAGGTCAGAATTCGAGGATCAATCCGAGGAGTGGTCAACGAGGCAGAGGTCAGGGTCCAGAGGTCAGACAAGGTCACAAGGCAGGCAGAGGTCAGGATGCAGGCAGCAGATGAGAAGGTCAAGGAACAGGTCGAGGTCTGTACCAGAGAGAGACAGTCCAAGGGTACTACCTGGGAAGACGAACAGACAGACGCAGGAACAGGAGGACGCTGGAACAGTAGGACACTGGAATAAGGCTGAAACAGTAGGATCCTGGAACAAGACTGGAACAAGACTGTGAACGCGGAGGCAATGTAGCACACAATACAATGCCGACCTGATTGCCAAAGCAAGGAAGTGCAGGCAGGGACTTCCTTATATTCAATCAGGGCTCGCCGTGGAGCTAGGACCCGCCCCTTGCCCTACAAGTGGCCGGGTGGCCCACGCATGCGTATGGGTGTGGCCAATGCCACTGGAGAAGCCGTACTCTGGCGTGAGGCCTGATGCGCAGTGGAAGGCCCGGCGACCACCGCCATGGGACACTGAGGCCCTGTGGAGCTCACGGCTGCCGCTGGGGAGGCCGACCTGTGACCTGCAGAGGAGCCAGCAAGGTGAGCAGACCTGTGCGCGGGCCGGACGCAGACGGGGTGCGCAACATTAATGTAGGGCGATCAGCATTGGGGTGATGTGGTCGTATTTCCTTTTTCTAGGCAATAGTCTAGCTGCAGCATTTTGCAGCAGTTGAAGAGTTTTTCGGTGACTAGATGGGAGTCCCAGAAGTAGGGAATTACAGTAATCAAGGTTAGAGAATATTAGAGATTGTAATACCGTTCTGAAATCTGCTGTGTTTAGTAGAGGTTTCAATCTGCTCAGTATTCTTAACTTGTAGAAACCAGATTTTATCAGTTTGCTAATGTGGGTTTTCATCGTTAAATTTTCATCAATTTGAATGCCTAGATCTCTCACCTGAGTTGATGGGATTAATTGGCAATTAATTAATTGGCAATAACCTTCTCTACTGATGGAGAATAATGTGCAGCAGTTATCTACAATATAATTCATTCCTATTATTTTTGTTGGACTAAAAATGGCAGCCGTAGTCTAATACTGCTCAGACAGATGAAACCTTCTTAAGTCTCCTTGCCTTGATTAGTCCTTTTCTTTATTTCCTGACATGTCAAGTCATATAGTATCTTTCTTTTTATGATCACATAATTCCTCAGTACTTTAATCAATGTTCTGATTATGGAACCTGAAGTTTTAGTATGGCTATTTATTTATGTAAAAGCACTTATAATCCACCAATTCAATTATGGAGTTCAACATAATAATATAATACTGTACAATAATCAAATAAAATACAAGCAATAATACATACAACAAATTTAAAAAGTAAATAATCCTGCTGAAAAAAATAGAATTACTGCTTCAGAAAGCCCTCAACCAACAGAACTAGAAAAAGCCTGTTAAAAAAAAAAAAAAAAAGCTTTTGCCTTTTTTCAAATGGTTAAATAACTAAATTGGTTTTTCCAAAACTCAAATAAAATAGCCATGATTTTTCTAAGGAAGCTTAGTTTATTCCTTGATCATATGATGCTTATGAGAAAAAAAATTTTCTAAATGGGAAATCACCTTGTGAAATAGAAGTCTTGGTGCAGTGATATTTCAGTTTCCATTTAGAGCAGTGGTTCTTAACTTTTTGGGAGTTATGGACTCCTATGAGAATCTGATGAAAGCTTTAGACCTCCTCCCTAGAAAAATGCATATAAAGATATACACATAGAATTTTGCATAATATTTATTTTATTGCATTTTGGAAATTGATTTTCTTCACATAGTCATAGGCAGAATATAAAAGCAATCAATTATTTCTTTCTTGCTCTCATTTTTTCATGCAAAGCTTAATGACCACAACCTGAGAAAAACTGAAATAAATCCAAATTGTGGAAATAAAACAAAAAGTAAATGTTAATTATGCTCAAAGTAAATTTTAGCAAAAAGGGGCTACTGTTGTTTGACCTGAATAAGAAGCTGAAATTGTAGAGTAGTCTTTGAAATGGCAAACTGCATATCATCTTTGACATGCAATACATTTTAGCTTTTCATTTTGATGGGAAGAACTGCTGAGAACCCTGGCTCACAAAGATTATTAGTAGCAAACAGAATCAGAGTTCCCATAGCTCACTTTGCCAGACAAGGATAGGCTTGTGTCAGAGAACATCAGAATTTTCAATTACTCTTCAAGTTTAATTCATGTAGCATCATTTTTATTGTCCTCTAATCAATGAGGTCATCTTTGATGCTGTCTATGTCACTCTTGACTCCAACCTGCAGAATCATTTCCTCTAGCACTGAAAAGTTTGCATAGTTTTCCTTCAATCTCCTCTTCCAGACTGGCAGGTTGAACAAAGGAGTGTATAGTTTTTCAGCAGCATCCATAATGGTCACTGCAAAGCCTTCAATCAAAAAATATATCTCATTCATATGGCCAAAAATATCTACCCAAGTAAGCCAAGCAATGAATGAACTCCTTCTCTGTCAAATTGTTCTGAGTTGGCTTAATATTTCCCTCAAAAATTGTTTAATTAATTAAGTGCTTCAACATTCATCCTTTGGAAAGTCTGCAAACTTCTGTCTAGTAGAGAAGAACTTCACAGTCTGCTTCCATTTCTTGACAAATCTCTTGAAAACGCAGTGATTCAAAGCCCTGGCACTGATGAAGTTGACAGCTTTCATGACAGTAGATAAGGCTTCTTTCTGGATTGTTGGCAGAGTCTTTGACAGCAATACATGCCAATGTGAAAAACAACGAGTCACGATGGTATGTGCTACTTCATTCTTCACCAAAGCAGCAAGACCAGATATGTTGCCAAGCATTGTAAATGCTCCATCTGTGCACAAAGTATCAAGAGTTTTCTTCTAGTTGATGTTTTGTATGGTAAAGAAACTTTTCACCATTTCAAAGACATTGATGACCATTGTAGTTTCTAAAAGAAGCTCACAAATCAGGAATAATTCTTTGGCATTAGCATGCACATAACAGACAAACACTAGGAGCTGGCTGAATTGAGCAATGTCAATGTCTCATCCTGTTGCATGCTGAAGGGAAACAATATAGCTTCCAGTTCGTCTGTGACCTGTTTCAAAATATTTGAAGAAATGTCAGCAATTATGGAGTGGATGATGTCATTTGACAGAAGCATTGCTTCAATTTTCTTCCTTTGCAATGCAATAAGCAACCTTGAGGGATGCTTCGAGATAAGGTTTTATCTTAGGCCAAATTCTAGTTCCAGCCTTTTCAAATCAAGCCTTCTTCTCATGAAACAGATTCACACTGTCTGATGCATTTTCAGGATGGACAGATGTAAGGTACTCCTTCAACTTTGTTGGCTTCATGCTTTCAGTAGCAATTAAGCTCTGCAGCTTTTGTGTCCTATCACATTTGGCAATGAAAGTAAAACCAAAGACGGTAACTTTCAAACCAGCGCTCCGACACACATGTGCGCACATGTGTCAGTCCACACCCAGGGACGGGACTATTTTATAACTTGTATGCATATATGAGCGCATGTTATAAAATGGCCTGGCCACACACAAATGTATGCCAATTTTTAAGTGGCCGCATGCCTGTGCATGCAAATCCTGCTACTATTGCATAAATCGGGGGATTTTAAAAGGGGAGCATGCCGACACCATTGCCAGTTTTACCAGTTCTTCACCAGTTCTCCAGTTAAGAGAGAGGTCCTCCAAACCCCTCTAGTTTAATAGCTTTCACTCCCCGCAGTTAGCCGCAACCCTTAAAATCCCACAGATCTGCTTATTTTTTATTTATTTTTTTAACTTATCCTTCATCCATAGCAGAAGTAAAGTTATGCGGCAGGGGGCCTTGGTGCGAGCCGGATCACATAAGTATTTATGCGCACATCTCTGGCTCATGCCCTGAAATGCCCATGCCCTGCCCAGATCATGCCCACACCCCACCCCTTTTTGAAAGCTTTCAAGATGTGGGGGCTCTGGGGAGATAGGGGCGTATCTCGGCACATCTCCTAATTAATACACTCACCCGGCTTTTAAAATTCACCTTAAAGGACACAAAAGCTTGGTTGTATTTTCTTTTGTTTGACATTTTCCAACTTAAGCTAGGCCTGCAAAAAAAATAAAATAAATAAAATAAAGCAAGCACTATGATGTAAATAATTTGAAAAGTAGTAACTAATGAACAAAAATGAAGGGGGGTCATGTTCAGTGGAGGGATTAGTGGACAAGTTGTCCGGCTAAAGTTAGCCGGATAACTTGTCTCATATATTCAGTGAATAAACGTCCCACTGAATATATTTGTTTAAAGATATCTGGCTACATATTCAAATTTAACCCTAACTGTCCATCATTTGAATATGGCCAGTTAGGCCTAAATTTATCCAACCTTGTGTGGCCAGATAACTAGCTACTTACCTAGATATCATCAAATATATCCAAGTTAATAGCATGCCTGAAAAACAAAACAAAAAAAAAACCAACCAGGTGCATGCCTCCTGGCCCAATTCCCACTGCCTCAACCACAATTGGCAACCTCCTTCTGGCCAGAAACCCCACATCCCCTAGAAATAATTTTTTTACACAGAGATATTAGCACCACTGGGCCCAGGACTCCAGTTCTTCCCCTCCCTCCCAGCTAAGGATGCCAAAAAATCATGCCTTCTTCCCTGCAAACATCCCCCAGACCTATGCCCTCCCCCAGAAGCCCTCTCATTTACCCAGTTCCTGTATTTGGGCCCCTGTTGTTACGTGCACCAGCTGCTGCAGACCCGCGGCTCGGCCCCCTCACCTCTTTCAAAGTTCTCCAAAATCTGGTCCCTTGTCTCTGGCGGCTGGTGGTCGCAGGCTCCATCCTCGGGCCGCCCCTGGTGCCTCTGGCTCTGCTACAGCTTCTGATGCTCCACATTGGGCCTCTCCGCATGGCCCGCAGAGAGACTCCATCCTGACCAGTGACGCGCGCCTCTGTAGGCGCGCGCGCACAGTTAGTATTTAAATAGGGCCCGCGGCGGGAACCTGGCCGCAGCCCCGGATGATGACGTCGACGGAGCTCCGGTGTATAAGCCCGGGCACTGCTCTCTCAAATTGCCTTTGCAACAGGTCCCTTGCTAGTTGAGTACTTGTTGCCTCTTCAGTTCCTGATTCCCGATCCTGATTGTCTTCGTCCCTGTTTCCTTGTTCTTGTGTTCCTGTTCCTTCGTCTCTCCTTCGAATTGCTGACCTGGTTTGACCTCTGCATCACCTGACTACTCTGTTGCCTCTCTCCAGCCCCGGACCTCTGCATTGTTTGACTATGCCATTGCTTTTCTCCAGCCCTGGATTTCTGTTTTGTCTGACCATCCTTTTGACTCTCTCCTCGTCTAGACCTCAGCCTTGCTTGCCACTGCTTCCAGACTGCCACCAGCCCTGAACCCAGCTTGCTTAAAGATGCCTCTTTAGCCTTTGTCCTGGACGTAGTTCATTCAGGCTTTGGCATGTTCTTGCTCGGGCGCCCTCTGTCAGACTGTGTTCCTATTGGCGCCCGGGTCTCCAGGACTCTGCCTCGTCCAGTACAGACTGATACCTACACTAGTTGCTACCTCTGGGCTGACCTCGATCCACCCATCGACGACCACTGACGGAGGCCACCTAAGTCCAGCCAGCCCCGGCACCCAAAGGCTCAACCTGCGGGGAACGAGGGCTGGTATTGGTGAAGAGCCAGCCGGCCTCCATCCATCTGTCCTCTTGTTACCGTCAGAATTCTGACGGTAACACTCTCTGCCTGCCATTGGTGGGGACCCATAGGATCCCTCCTTCGGGTAGCGTCAACCCCACCTCGGCCCAAGGGTCCACCTCCGGCGCAACACCAATGCAATGTGTTCTGGCTGCTTCCAGCATTACGCTGGTAATAACACTGGAAGCGATACGCTTATTCTTTTCCATTTGGACCTTCTGTATATTGCTCTGCTTTCTTGACCTTCTTATATGTTTTTAAATAGAAAACAAAAGTGCTTCATCCTAAACAGCTGGGTTTTGTGATGGATTTAATGCAAACATAGTAAAATGATATATATATCTGAAAGAAGAAGAGAGAAGAGATGGGTTGATTATCCTTTTTGATATGTTAGCTGCCTTTGAGTCTGTCAATCAAAAACTACTGTTTGACTACTGTGAAGGAATGGCCCTACTTCCACTCCTTAACCTGTATGGGACCAGGCATCTAGCCTGGTCCACTTTAAATCTTACAGGGAATGAGAGCTCTGTGGGTGGGACCCAATGGGGCTGGGATAAGTGTGTGAGTCCAGTTGGAATCAGGAGGCATCTGGGTCTCCAGAAGGGAGCTTGTGTAATATCTCTGACCTAAGCTGAAGATGTGAGTACACTGCTGAAGGTAAGCAGTTGTGAATGTTTTTTGGAGTGCTATAATAAAGCTGGAATCTTGAGTAAAAGAGGCTGGAGTCAGTGTGGAGTGTGTCTCTAGCCTTAAGTTACTTGGCTATCCTACATATGATGTCAGTTCAGTGATTTTTCTCTATGCAAACACAGAGAAAACCTAAGTCTCCAAGGGAAAGACAAGAAAGTGGAAAAGTTTATTGCGTGTGCCCTACTTAAATAAGTAGGTTTGAGACAGAAGAAAAGTGTTGCTAAAAATGTAGAGCATAGAGGTTTTGAAACACTTTAGCTCAGAGAAGAGCACAGAAAATGTTTTCCCATAAACAGAGAGTAGTCTTTGAAGCCTGTAGGGAAGAATAGGTTCGGGTTTGTAATGAGTAAGTAGACAATCTCCTATCACTTGAGCCAGGGAACTAATTAAGTGGCTGGAAAAGCAGGATCTTCCCATTTTTTTCCCTTTTAAATGAAAAAAAAAAAGCAGAGAGAAAATGTGTAGTAACAGGGTGTGGTCCCTACAGAGACTGAAGTTGCCAGAGTGTGTGTGTGTGTGTGTGTGTGTAGGATGTGGCCTGCAGCAGCAAGCTTTGACTCTGCACTAAGCACAATAATTCAGCTGAGTGGAAGCATGACTGAAAGAAGTATGCAAGCATTGATAAAGAGCCTCCTGGAAGGATAGAGACAGCTATCAGAAAGTGTTCTGAAACACCAGGGTGCTTCGGTGCACGCCTGGAAGATTGGGAAACAAAAGCAGTGCTCCTAAGTACCTACCTGCAGAAAGTAAAGCCAGGACTGAATCCAGTCCAAGTGAAAGCAGAGAGAGCACAACAGTTAACGGAGTCACGGGACTGCAGCTCTACTCTTCAGAGACAGACCTGAGTTGAATGAACAGGGTGAATATCAGGTGAATGAACCTGTAGTGAATGAGTCTGAGAAACCAGAGAGCTCATGGTGGAGCTTCATAGCCTCGCCTGGAAGAGGCAACACAGAATGGCCTGCTGGATGCAACACCAATTGGCTTATGGAAGGCAGCATACAGGAGCCAGAGAGGGGTTCTGCAGAGGAAGGTGCTGTAGAGTATCCAAATACAACCACTGTGGAATGGCCCGAGGAAAGTGCTGCAGGCAGAGACTGCACAGATAGTCAAAAAAGCCATGGCAACAGTTGAAAGAGAGTGGATGCCTGAAAGAGGCTGAATTTTTCCGTGAGTGGAAAAGGAGCCACCATAGGAATACCCACAATAAGTTCAAGGAGTCTGGTTGGGGAAGGACTGGAACACAGAGTTTTTAATGGACTCTATTAAAGGACTGGGGGTGAACACTGGGAAAAGGGACAGTGGGTGATGGTAATATTATTGTTGGGAGTAACTCTGTGTGGAGATGAGCTTGACCCTAGAACCCTGATTCCCCCGGCCCAGCTGGAGAGAGGCCACGTGAAGGGGAGTGAGGATTTGAGGCACTTTCCTGGATGGAATCTAGGGGGAGTGAAGACACTCAGGCCAATGGGTCCAAGCTGAGGGGGTGGGTATGTGAAGGAGTGGCCCTACTTCCCCTCTTTAACCTGTATAGGACCAGGCATCTAGTCTGGTCCACCTTAAATTATACAGGGAGAGAAAGGTCTGTGGGTGGGACCCTACTGGGAGGGGGTAAGTGTGTGAGTCCAGCTGGGATCAGGATGCCCCCATGTCTCCAGGAGAAGGCATCTCCTGTAATATCTTTGACCTAAGTTGAAGCTGTGAGTACACTGCTGAAGGTAAGCAGTCTACATGCTATATTGTGAATGCAAGTGCTATAATAAAGTTGGAATCTTGTGTGAAAAAGGCTGGAGTCAGTGTGTAGTGTGTCTCTAGCCTGAAGTTACTTGGCTATCCTACAACTTCATATATGATTATAGGTCTAAATAACATTGCTTGAAATTGGTTTTAAGAGCTACTTGTTTGATTAATTCTATCAACTTTAATCTTAAAGAAAGCTTTTTTATCTGGCACCAATTCTTTTTAATATTTATCGATCCCATTAGCTACCTTGATTCAAGGTTATGGTATAATAGCCATTCTTAAGCTGATGTCATCCAGCTAGTAGACTATTCAGATTCCTCTGTAGTGGCTGCCCCTATATCTCAACTAGTTGTCCTTAGCTCAGACTTTGGCAGGGAGTGTGGAGGTAGCATATCATTCCTACTAGGCATCTCCTCCAATGATCTTGAGAATGGCGTCTCCTTCTTACATAATTGTTGTTTTAAGGCTTCCTTGATGGTCAAAAAACTTTCTTAGCCCCTTGTGTTACTACTGCTTCAATCTGACCTTTTGAGTAATTGCTGAACTGCATTGCAGTTTGCAATAAAATGCCCCATTGTTCAATTGACGATAGACTTCGGAAACATACTGATGATAGTTCGGGATGCTATTCTGCTACTCTTGTCTGCTGATTTCATTACCAAAGCCTTGTTTTAACTAGGCTAACTCAACCATGAGTACTTGACATTGACTGACTGTGCTTAAGTTTAAAAAATGGTCTGCAACTCAGTTGTGATTTGAATGTTTCCAAATCGCATGAAACTAGGTCCCTAACAGTTGCTATATGTGCATATAGTGGTTCAGGAGCTATCAAATTTGATTTAGGATAAACAACTAAACAATCTGCACCTGACATTTCCTGCTTAGAAAAGTAATAGACAGATCTGCAATGTATGAAAAAACCTATAAAGATCAATCCAGCCAATGTCAGAAACAGGATGCTGGGTTCAATGGACCACTGGTTTGATCCAACATGGCATTTATATTCTTATGATCAATTTCTGTTAGCATATGATCAATTTCTTATGAAGCATATTTATATTGTAAATAAAATCAAGAAGCAGCTACAGAACAGAGCATATGATTATTTAAACTTAATGAATGTCAGGTTGCATGATTCTGCTGCTCATTACATAAAAATTATGAGTCGATTTTCTTAACCTATTTGTACATCTAGAGATCAATATTATTGAAAACAAGGATTTTTGCAACAGCTTAATGAAGTACAGCTTGTCACAATAGTCTGAAGCAATATAAAACGACTGCTAGACTATTAACCATAACTGCAGAAACATTATACAAGTACAGTACAAACTTAAAGCAATAATCCTCAATGGACAAGGTGTTTCTGGCAGGTCTATCTAATGGAGCTGAATACTCAGGGTGAAGACAGCAGGCTTTCACTGAATCAGGTATTAATTGACAATAAGCACATCACCATATGTATTATTTATTATCACATCTAGCAAGGTTGGATAGCATAGTTCATAAAATAAATTATTTTCCAACATTATATAATGCAAATTGTATGCAAATATACCACAGAATAGCTATAGAATTTTTTTATGCTTGCACCAGAATCTACCCCTGGGCTGCCATGGAAAATTGAGAGACTTAAGTATAATTGTCAGGAGCACAGTGATGTTAACTAGAGAGCCCAGCTCAGCTTTCTAATTTACCACTGAATAAATCACTTCCAGCAAATCACTAACTTAGTGGTGCAGGACTTTCCATATCTGTTTTGGTGACTTCAAGCTAGTTGAGTTTTCAGAAGATTCATAATGAATATGCATATGATAAATTTGCATACATTGTTGATTTCCTGAAAATCCCATAGGCTCAACAAACTGGTGTGGGAAGCCCTATTGTAGTATATTTGACCAAAAGAATTTAAGAGGGAAAAAGGGGGAAAATATGAGATATGGAGGGGGAAAGTCAAAGCAATATTTCTGTTTACCATGTTCACAACTGTGGCATTGCCCCCTGCTTCTGCACCATTGCCATGTACATTACTAGGGCTGTGGCAGTGGATTTTAGAGCAGAGGATAAGCTGTCAGATTTATGATCCCCTTTATCTTCTCTTTTCAGTATCCCTCCCTTCCCTCTCCAAAGGCATTTTGTATCTCTCCCCTGAACCCTCCATCTTCCCCTCTATAGAGGCTTCAAGGTAGCAGCAGGCTGGTTTCCTCCACTACTAGCATGGTTTGGACTTGGCCACCTGCTTCCTCTTCTTCCCTCATGGGCCTATTCTCTGAATCCTCCATCTAGCTCCTACCTCACCCCATTGCCTTATTTTACATGTTCTCTTACTGCTTCCTCTCCCCTTGTCTTGTTCACACCTTCTTCCCTTTGCTGCTTCTCTTTCTGCTGCCCTTCCTTTTTTCTTTTATCTCCTGATCTAGCCTCCCCTTTGCTATACTCCCCCCTCTTCTTTCTGCTGTTATTCTCCCTGTGTTGTGTTTGGTGGGCTGTGGGTCTTCCCCGTGAACTGCCGCATTTATCCCCGGGCCAGATCTTGTCCGTTGGGCTCCAACTCTGCCAAGCTGCTCCACTCTCGGATGTGGTAGGATGCCGCGCCTCAACATGTCAGGGTGTTGCCAATGCTTCTCGCAACAAGAGTGCTGCCGACATTCCCCAGGATTCCCTAAGGCACACGCAAGGTCCCTGCCTTTAAAGGGCCCACAGTGGGAAAATGCCAGAAGCGCCCCTTGATGACTAAACACTAGGGATGTGAATCGTGTCCTCGATCGTCTTAACGATCGATTTCGGCTGGGAGGGGGAGGGAATCGTATTGTTGCCGTTTGGGGGGGTAAAATATCGTGAAAAATCGTGAAAAATCGAAAAATCGCAAAACCGGCACACTAAAACCCCCTAAAACCCACCCCCGACCCTTTAAATTAAATCCCCCACCCTCCCGAACCCCCCCCAAATGACTTAAATAACCTGCGGGTCCAGCGGCGGTCCGGAACGGCAGCGGTCCGGAACGGGCTCCTGCTCCTCAATCTTGTTGTCTTCAGCCGGCGCCATTTTCCAAAATGGCGGCGAAAAATGGCGGCGGCCATAGACGAACACGATTGGACGGCAGGAGGTCCTTCCGGACCCCCGCTGGACTTTTGGCAAGTCTCGTGGGGGTCAGGAGGCCCCCCACAAGCTGGCCAAAAGTTCCTGGAGGTCCAGCGGGGGTCAGGGAGCGATTTCCCGCCGCAAATCGTTTCCGTACGGAAAATGGCGCCGGCAGGAGATCGACTGCAGGAGGTCGTTCAGCGAGGGTTCCGGTGCCTCGCTGAACAACCTCCTGCAGTCGATCTCCTGCCGGCGCCATTTTCCGTACGGAAAATGGCGCCGGCCATACGCGTATGGCCGGCGCCATTTTCCGTACGAAAACGATTCGCGGCGGGAAATCGCTCCCTGACCCCCGCTGGACCTCCAGGAACTTTTGGCCAGCTTGTGGGGGCCACCTGACCCCCACGAGACTTGCCAAAAGTCCAGCGGGGGTCCGGAAGGACCTCCTGCCGTCCAATCGTGTTCGTCTATGGCCGCCGCCATTTTTCACCGCCATTTTGGAAAATGGCGCCGGCTGAAGACAACAAGATTGAGGAGCAGGAGCCCGTTCCGGACCGCTGCCGTTCCGGACCGCCGCTGGACCCGCAGGTTATTTAAGTCATTTGGGGGGGGGGTTCGGGAGGGTGGGGGATTTAATTTAAAGGGTCAGGGGTGGGTTTTAGGGGGTTTTAGTGTGCCGGCTCACGATTCTAACGATTTATAACGATAAATCGTTAGAATCTCTATTGTATTGTGTTCCATAACGGTTTAAGACGATATTAAAATTATCGGACGATAATTTTAATCGTCCTAAAACGATTCACATCCCTACTAAACACTGATGAGCCTATAAAAGGCCCTCTGGAGCACCTCTTCCATGCCTCGGCAACAGGTCTCCCTACTGTCTAAGTACTGTGAGTTGCTTCAGCATCTTCGTTCTCTGGTTCCTGTGTCTTCATCTTCAGTCCAGCATTCTTCATCCTTGTTCTTCAATTCTCATGGTCAGTTCTTCAGTGTCGCATGTCTCCTTGTCTGCCCGCCTGTTCTGTTCCTTGCCTTCCTGCCCTGCCTGTCCATTCAACCTATCCTTTGGACAAATATCCAGTACTGGCCTCAGTATGCTTCCTGGACCTCTTTGAACACCATCTGCCACTGACCACAGCCTGCTTACTGGACATCCTTGAATGCTGCCTGCCACAGACCCCAGCCTGCTTCTGGATTCACCTGTGCCACATCTGCTCTGCCTTCCACCTCATCAGCAAGAGGCCCCCACCTAAGACCAGCTGGCCCCAGTACTCGAAGGCTCAACCCGAGGGGAACATGGGCTGGTATAGGCGAAGCTGCAGTTGGGCCTCTGCCTCATCTGGATCTACCACCTGTCGGTGGGGACCTGCAGGGCTCCTCCCTGCAGCTTGTACCAACTACACCTCAGTCCAAGGGTTCACAAATCCAACATCCTGACATTCTCATGCACTCTTTCTTCTGTTGCTCCCTACTGCTCTTTCTTTCTACTCACCCAACTTCTCTGCTACCCTCTTTCCTCCTGCTCTTCACTCCCTTTGCTGCTTTCCCTCTAGTCTTCCATTCCCTTTCCTCCTGTCTCGTATTCTCTTTTCTATCTTCTCCTTCCTTCTCATTTTTGTTGGGTCCTCTTTTGAGCTTTTCCCCTCCTGTTTTGCTCTCATTGTTCCCCTGTTCCCTTCTTCTGTTATGCCTTTCCCTCCTCTCTCCTGTTTACCCTTTCACTTTCCTGCTAATTTTCTTTCTACTGCTCTCCATCCCCACTTTTTCCCTTCTCCTGCTCTCCCTTTTCTATCTCCACTTATCTTCTTCTTTGTTGATTCCCCTCTAGTCTTCTCCCCTCCTGATTTTCTCTTTTCTCTTGCCTTTCTCCCTCTTTACCTCCCTCCTTCTGTCCCTCTTCTTGCCTCCCCTTCCTTTGCTCTGCTACTTTATCCTCCTCTCTTATTCTCCATTTTCCTCACTCCTCTCCCCATTTCCTTCCCATCTTCTTCCTTTCTTCTGCTCTTCCTGTTTTCTCTCTAGCCTTTGCTTTCCCTCTTTTGTTTCCCTCTCAACTCTCTTCCCTTCTCTTTGACTTACCAGCTCAACTCTACCTCTAATCGTCCCCTGTCCTGTTCCTCTATCCTTTCCTTTTCTTCTTCTCTCCCGTTTCTCTTCTTTTTGTTGCTTGTCTATCCTCTTTTCTTCTTCCCTGCCCTTCCCCTCCTATTTTCTCTGCTATTAGCCAAATACATGCTAAGTTATAATAAACATTTAATAACTCCAGCTCTATTTAGAGGAGCAAAAACATTGTCATGTGGTACTAAATATAGTACTAACAGGCTGCAAAAAGTCATGCGTGAGATCGACAGTATTGCATTTTCCCCAGCAGCATAACTTGTGCTTGGATTCTTACTTTTTTTTCTCTCTCCCCACACCCTTTTCCTTCCTACTACACAATGCTAACATAATGCACACATGCACTGAGCCAGGTTGTAGTTAAGCTCAAACATTCATTTGCTCATGTCTAGACTGTAAGTGCTGTTCTCACTGCTTTTACAAAAATATGTCTTTTCTCTTCTCTTGCAAATAAGATATATTGCATAATAAAGTGCGCACCATTGCTTAGAAAATATGGTGCAAATCAAATGTTTTTAACCACTTGAAGAAGAAGAAGAAGAAGTTCACTTATTAAAACAGTGACAAAATACAAGAAAACCAATTTCATATTCAGTAGTCAATTAAAGAAAAACTATGTAAGCTAACATGGATTTCAGTTATTTAAATCTGGCAGTTTTTTCATCACAGATGCTCATTTCCTGAGAGAGAAGATTGAATCCTCCATGTCTGATGACCTAATGAAAGGTGATAGTGTGAATTAGTATCAGACTGTTTGCTATGTCTGGCACATCCCTAGCTGATCAACGATCTCTTTAGATAAGGGGAGTTTTCTTCTCAGAAATCAGAGAATATTGCTGTTTCAGTTCAGAAACAAACCTGAATATGTTCCAGTGCCAGAGGAACACTCTTATGAGGAAATGGGCAGAATGAGGGAAGATGCCAATCTCTGTAGGCAGCAAGCTATAGATGATTTTATATTTATAATTATTTAAATCATATGAACTCTTCTGATGAATTTTTAGAGCTTGTGAGAAGTGTCGTTTTGATAGTACTAGAAATGGAAATGCTCTCTTGATGCATTCAGCAAGATGTCAATAACAGCACATTTTTTTTCCTTCAATACCTTGCAATATTTCTTGCTGACATTGTTGAGGGGGGGCCTTATTAAGAGTTTCAAAATCCTTCTTTTATTTTACTGTTCCTGCTGATACTTCCCCCCCTCCCCCCACCAAGTTCACTGGTTGGAGTTCATTGTAATCATGGTTATAGTAATGAAAGATATCTTGTCTGCTGGAAACCGGGTCGAGATTCTCCAAGTCATTTACACACAGGCCATCACAAAGCCATCTGATGATCAAGGAACTTTCTGCGGAAATAAATACTAGGGATGTGAATCGTTTTTCAACGATTAAAATTATCGTCCGATAATGTTAATATCGTCTTAAATCATTATAGAACACGATACAATAGAAATTCTAACGATTTATCGTTAAAAATCGTTAAATCGTGTTAGTGCGCACTAACGGGAGTTAGTGCGCACTAACTCCCCGTTAGTGCGCACTAACTCGATTTAGTGCGCACTAACTGAAAATGATACAAATAAACACTTTCCAGGTCACTGAAGGTCAGTTAGGAATGAATATGTGTTCCTATTGGCTGGCTGCCCTCTTATCTATTGATGTTACCAAGGTTACCACTGAGGTGATGGTTGGGGGGATGGGAAATGGAACTGGAAACTAACGAACACCAACAGAAAATGAAACAAAGTGTTCACACTTCCCAGGTCAGTAAAGGTCACTTAGGAATGAATATGTATGTATGTATTCCTATTGGCTGGCTGTGCTCTTATCTATTGATGTTACCAAGGCTAACACTGAGGTAATGGTTGGGGGGATGTGAAATGGAAACAGTTGGAAGCTTGACAAAAAAAGTAATGTAATGATCAGCACTCACGTGACTAGAACTTGTTTGTTTATTATTTTTGTTAGCAGGCACCTGAAATGCTAGTGCATGTTGAATTTGCCAATCACTGTGCATTTTAGAAAGGTGGTCCTGGCTGGAACTGTACACAGTTCAAATATATGTAATTGATTGTTGGTAAGTGTATTTTTTAAGTAGCCACACTGGCACAAGTATGTTTACTTTTTCCTCCTACTTAACTCACTAGCTCAGCTTTGTAAGAAGGGCTTCTCTGCTTGTGTGTTGTTTTTGTTTGGTGTGAGGAGAGCAGAAACATCAGATCTTTATTCAATCTACTACAGTCATCTCTTACAGTGCCCTATCCCTATTAATACCAGGAGTGTTGTGATCTTCCTGCACACACAGTGCCCTAACCCTGGCACCAGGGGTGTTGTGATTTTCCTGCACACAGTGCCCTAACCCTGGCACCAGGGGTGTTGTGATCTTCCTGCACACAGTGCCCTAACCCTGATATCAGTCTGAGACAGCTCCCTCCCTGCATTACTAGTGAGAGGCTGGCTTCACAGACAGGGGGGAGCTGCCTGACCCTCACTCCTGACTTCCCCCATGTCCCAGCTAGTGAATGGTGTGTGGGTGAGGGGGGGGGGGGGGAGGATGGTGAAGTCTGAGACAGCTCCCTCCCTGCATTACTAGTGAGAGGCTGGCTTCACAGACAGGGGGGAGCTGCCTGACCCTCACTCCTGACTTCCCCCCATGTCCCAGCTAGTGAATGGTGTGTGGGTGAGGGGGGGGGGGGGGGGGGGAGGATGGTGAAGTCTGAGACAGCTCCCTCCCTGCATTACTAGTGAGAGGCTGGCTTCACAGACAGGGGGGAGCTGCCTGACCCTCACTCCTGACTTCCCCCATGTCCCAGCTAGTGAATGGTGTGGGGGTGAGGGGGGGGGGGAGGAGGATGGTGAAGTCTGAGACAGCTCCCTCCCTGCATTACTAGTGAGAGGCTGGCTTCACAGACAGGGGGAGCTGCCTGACCCTCACTCCTGACTCCCCCATGTCCCAGCTAGTGGATGGGTGTGTGGGTGAGGGGGGGGGGGGGAGGATGGTGAAGTCTGAGACAGCTCCCTCCCTGCATTACTAGTGAGAGGCTGGCTTCACAGACAGGGGGGAGCTGCCTGACCCTCACTCCTGACTTCCCCCATGTCCCAGCTAGTGAATGGTGTGTGGGTGAGGGGGGGGGGGGGGAGGAGGATGGTGAAGTCTGAGACAGCTCCCTCCCTGCATTACTAGTGAGAGGCTGGCTTCACAGACAGGGGGGAGCTGCCTGACCCTCACTCCTGACTTCCCCCATGTCCCAGCTAGTGAATGGTGTGTGGGGTGAGGGGGGGGGGAGGAGGATGTGAAGTCTGAGACAGCTCCCTCCCTGCATTACTAGTGAGAGGCTGGCTTCACAGACAGGGGGGAGCTGCCTGACCCTCACTCCTGACTTCCCCCATGTCCCAGCTAGTGAATGGTGTGGTGGGTGAGGGGGGGGGGGAGGATGGTGAAGTCTGAGACAGCTCCCTCCCTGCATTACTAGTGAGAGGCTGGCTTCACAGACAGGGGGGAGCTGCCTGACCCTCACTCCTGACTTCCCCATGTCCCCGCTAGTGGATGGTGTGTGGGTGGAGGGGGGGGGGGGGGGAGGATGGTGAAGTCTGAGACAGCTCCCTCCCTGCATTACTAGTGAGAGGCTGGTTCACAGACAGGGGGGAGCTGCCTAACCCTCACTCCTGACTTCCCCCATGTCCCAGCTAGTGAATGTGTGTGGGTGAGGGGGGGGGGGGAGGATGGTGAAGTCTGAGACAGCTCCCTCCCTGCATTACTAGTGAGAGGCTGGCTTCACAGACAGGGGGGAGCTGCCTGACCCTCACTCCTGACTTCCCCCATGTCCCAGCTAGTGAATGGTGTGTGGGTGAGGGGGGGGGGGGGGAGGATGGTGAAGTCTGAGACAGCTCCCTCCCTGCATTACTAGTGAGAGGCTGGCTTCACAGACAGGGGGGAGCTGCCTGACCCTCACTCCTGACTTCCCCCATGTCCCAGCTAGTGAATGGTGTGTGGGTGAGGGGGGGGGGGGAGGGAGGATGGTGAAGTCTGAGACAGCTCCCTCCCTGCATTACTAGTGAGAGCTGGCTTCA